>NC_041340.1:15688542-15708542 GCF_004354835.1 Perca flavescens
TACAGCAGCCAACATTCATTCAACAAAACCATTTACCACAGCATATACAGTACACGTGTGTCATCATCTACACTGTCAACTGAGGATCTGCTTCTGTCTGTAAAGAGAAATGGTTGGCAGCGGAGCCACACTAGCCTGTTAGTGCCTGGTGAGTGGGGATGTGAATGTGGAGGGCCTCTTGGCTTGGCTGGACACAGTCTGTTCCCCCGCTGGGTGCAGGTGAGCTCTCAATGCAGCTCTCAGCACCTGCCCTCTTTGTTCCCTTGTTGATGGCTTTATGGCGTGAAGGGGATCCGTCTGTCTGGCTCTCATAAAGCCAGCGGCGCAAGGCCTAGTAAAAGCCACGCTGCTGCCAGGGCATTGTGTGGGGCCCCCATGGCTCCCAGAGTGACCCCACCAACTAGTGAGGGAGCCCAGTTTAGCGACCACAACAACTGACGCACATACTTATAGCGTACATTAATATGGGCACTTACATTAACACCAAAACAAAAAGCATAAAACACATGCATGCACATATGTGTGTGTACATGGAGACATACAGAGTGGGTCCCCAGCACTTTAGAATGATCACTCTCCCAGTGTGTGATTTCAAAACAATCACACACTGGGCTCCCTCTTGACGTTTTTCATTCTTCTCTCTTTGTACCTCACCACCATACTGTGGAAAACATACAAACACTACTAAGGCAGGTCAAATAATTACTTCCTGGGGACAGAGATCCGATTTTTAAAATAAACAAAACGTAATAATAATGATAATAATAGGTGGTGGAAAGTAACTAACCCGATTTAATCAAGTACTGAACTTATATGCTTATATGTCTAACCCACTACATTTCAGAGGAATTGCTGTGCTTTTCACTCCACTACTTGATAGATATATTGAAAAGTTACTTTGCAGATAAAGACTTCACGTACAAAACATGCAATCATTTGATAAAATATGTGATGCAATGTTATTATTAAAATACCCAACAGCATATAAGGCAGGTAGAATTAGCTTCACCACCTTCAAAATGAAATGCTCCTTAAGGCAGTACTAATACATTTACAACAATATAACACAGTATATATATAATTTCCCACTTTGAGTATTTTTGCCTTTGATAAGTATATCATGGTGATCATTTTTGTTTAATATTACTGGACTAAAATCGATATTTCTTCGAAGTAAGTAAAAGTGGGTAAAGGATCTGAGTACTTCTGCCACCACCTAAAATCTTTTTTTTTTTTTTATTCAACTGCGGCCTGCCTCTCTTTTTCAAACTTCCTTTTTAAAATGTGTGTGTAATACGACCAGTTTATGATCACAGCACAGTTTCAGTTATCATTATTGTCGCGCTATTTCATTTATTCTACACAATAAAAACTCTGTTTAAATTGATAAAATCTTAAAGTAAACACAAGGAATACTTTGGCTTTTTAGGGCTTGTATGACAACGTATATCCAAAGTTATATTTCACTAAGTACTGCTCAAGTGCAAGGCTACAGTGAAACCTTTACATCAGTTTGAGTGACAAACACTTAGTCCCAAACCCGATAGCACAGCTCAATGGCCGTGTGAGGTCAATGATTGCACAGAAATAAGCCCTACATTAATGTTTAATTTATATGATTTTCCTGGATATGAAATCTTACTGATAAACTCAAGAAAATTAAGTGGCTGAAAAGAGGGCCGTAAGCAGCTTGGTATTTGAGATCAGGTCTTTGAGCGGGAGCATCTTAGAAACCAATTATCAGACAAGAAATAGATCATTATTTTTTCTCAGAGGATTGGGTTGTGGGGATGTGGGGGTGGGGGGGGGGGGGGCAAAGGTGGTTGCTAAAAGGAAGGGAGGGTTTTCTAGATTGAGGAGGGAGGGCACAATAAAGACATAATCATCTACCCTCAACTTTTCCTATCCAACTTTCAGATTTTAATTTGCCGTCTGTGAAGTGGTACCTAATTTACTTTCGCCTCATCCCTTCAATGCACCATTGTTGCCGCTGCTGAGATTCAGAGCTTCCTCTCTTAGCTCACCTCGGCGTGAAATTGGTTTAATGAAGCTGAAAGGTATGGGGCTCTCACAACACTGTGGATTCCAGTGACACTGCTTGATCCACCCACCCCTCCTCTCAGTCCCTCCTCCCCCCACAAACCAGCTCCCTGTGCACTCGCATTACGGTGACAATTTATAACACACCCCACAAAAGATCCCTATCTCACACATTACATCAGTGCATATTACTGTCCCTTTGAGAGCGCTAACTCTCAGGCAAACGCTAGAGGGGTAAAAAAAAAAAAAAAAGTGACTGGCCAATCAGTTTGGGTATACGGCATGCATGAGGCACTTCAAATTATCAGCCAATACTAGTGTAAAAATTGATCAGATACTTGGCTGGTAAGCGACAGAGATAGTTTAAAAGTGGAATAAATAAAAGGAGGTGAAGCATGAAAAGACTAGAACTGAGAGATATGAAGAGGTGAAACTAATCAGAGAGAAACCGTGCCTGTTTTTCCCACCTCTTCCAACCTGACCCTGTGAAAGGTGTTCTCTTGTTACCTGTCCTCCTGGGTGTGGTTTCTAATGGGAAGGAAGTCCTGTGGGATTATTGTGTGTGTATGTGTGTGTGTGTGTGTGCGTGTGTGTGTGTGTGTGTGTGTGTGTGTGTGTGTGTGTGTGTGTGTGTGTGTGTGTGTGTGTGTGTGTGTGTGTGTGTGTGTGTGTGTGTGTGTGTGTGTGTGTGTGTGTGTGTGTGTGTGTGTGTGTGTGTTACATTAATATGATCCCTTTAAGTCATATCGCTTACTTCTTCTCGTTCCCTTTAAGGACAATCGAATGGAAATGCATCCGTAACCAAATATTTCAGCCTGTCCCACTCGTTTCTGGTTTGAGGCCCAGTTTGGAGCTGGTAGTTTGTGGAGAGACAGAAGAAGAAAAAAAGGAAATTAAATTAGGCTGCGTGAGTGTACATGAGCAGCTGTTTTGTTAAAGGATAGGCTCACAATTTTTTAAGTATGGCCTGTCAGGTTAGTCAGGTGCCCATATGAACATTGAAACAGGTTTTTCTTGCTGTAATCATTCCTCCTATTTTTCCATTAAGGGATCCTTTCATTTGGTTGTGAAAAGATCCCTTAATGGGCTTCCAATGTAAGTGATTTTGGACAAAATCTGTGTTCCATGTAAACATGCAGTAAGACATTTATCTGAAGCTAATATTAAGGCCTTAGTGAAAGAGTTATATATATATAATACATAATTAAATAGATATCTTCCAAAGTTATAGTCTTTTTAAGTAAAGATGTGTTACTGAATCTGAGAAAAAAAGGAAGAGGGAATTTTACTTGAAAAACACTGAAACCTTTGAAGATACTCACTTGATTTGACAAACTCTATCGGGATATAGAGATTTTGTCTCCCATCCCTTACATAGAAAACAAATCAGGGAGGGATCTCCTAATGGCCACTATAAACAGGAGGAATGATTACAGCATGCATGTTTTCAGACAGACTTGAAAAGCTGTGAATCTGTCCTTGAATGCAGAGAGGCCGACACAAGGTTTGACACAGAGAGAGGGAGCAGAAAAAGGAGGAAATAATGAATGAAAGAAGGAAAAAGAAGAGGAAGAGCAAGTTCAAAATCTTTACGAGAAAGAGAATAGCCTTCGGAGATCAGGAAAGGGACAGGGCTGACTCACAAAGGTTTCTTTACACTGTAATGACACGGACATTATGCTGAACTTTGGCTGCCGTAACTCTAAAAGAACGGCCACTTTCACTGCTGTGGCGTTCTGGCCAGCAGCACGCACTGCTGTTTGTCTTTCAAATACCATTGTGGGTGAGGCCACTAGTGTACGCACAAAGTGCCTGTTACAACTTTCTATTCACTGTGGGATTGTGAAACTCACAAAGGAATGTCAAATTACCGTTGTATGATTTTGTGCAATTTCAAATGTCCAACCATCATCTTGTCAGAGTTGGCAAATTAGTTTGAAACACTTTCTTGTTTCTCTGAGGCCAGTTTAGTGATAGCATAATAGTAGTTACGTATATACTGTACATGTAGCTCTCACACACATTTACACAGAGAGTAGTGCTAAACTGTTGCATTAAGCTTCTTCCCAAGCTAAAATCTGATCTGCAGTAGACATACTGGGAAGATTACAGCTGAACAGAGCCACAGGAGTGTTATATTTTACAGGTAATTACTCAATTATCAGTAAACACTGTCGCTGGAGACACAATGCCATAGAGAGGATCACACAAACCGCTGAATGATTCATTTCAACACCACAACAACATTCACAAAGAGGATGTGAAGAAAGTGGAAAAAAAGTCATTACACCAACTTGTCAGTGCATTCTTGTTTAGTGATACAAGATAAGAAGTGACATGTGCACTAAAATAAATTGACTTTATTTATTCCTTTGTAGCAATAAAACCGGTGCATCAGATTTATGTAAATCCTAAAACACCCTAACTTGAATTTATAAAAAATAAAACAAGACAACTCGCTCTCAGTAGATATTAAATGCATTAACACAGGCAAGCTGAACACTATCTAATCACCTCTGAGGTCGGCTTTGACCATACTGCTTTTTACCACTAGTGGGAGCTAGTAAACAGATGACATGAGGCAGAAGCTCCAACTCAGAAAAAGTTCTTGTTTGAACAGTTTTGGGAACCGACATTGATTTCATAGGTTTGTTTAAAGACGCAGGTTAAGACTCAGACAGCCAGGTAGATAAATAGATAGATGAGTTTGCAAGGCCTGGGTGTTAGGTTTCACTGATGTAGGCTTAAAGGATGAACAAACTCTGAGCCCTTTCATTAGTCTGTAAACATTTAGGCACAATTAACAGAGTGCATTAGATGTGACACTTACCCTGATATGCTAAGCTGCGACAGAACTGACTGAAAAGAGTAGAGCAGTTCAATTTCAAGTTTCAACCTCTCAGGATTTCTTTCCGCTTATTTTAGGTTGTGGTTGTTGGAAATGTTAGTCAGAGTGCAGCATCTTTACACCTGGAGCGTGAAACCAAACACACTTATACACACGACCAAGGATGGAAACTCTATACGGTGTTACCTGCCTGTGGTCCGTGGTCGTACACCTGGCCTAAAGCCACGGCCCACAGTCCTTCCCTGCGGCCCTACACACTCACCACAGAGGTTAACACATAGTCGGTAAAACACTCTCCTCCACTGAAGCAGCCCTGCAGGCCTTCTAAATCTCCCCTGAGACAACCTGCCGTGAGGTAATGAGGAATTAGAGGGGAGGAAGGAGGTCTCCTGAAGATTTACAGGTTTTAACTCCTGTTACTGTCACCTAGGAAGAGCCACAGGTCTGTGGCTATATCAATAACAACAACAACCACCTCCTAACCAACACAACAACACCTCACAAATACAGGGAGATTTGTAAAAGGGGAGGAGGGATAGTGGACTCACAACTCGTGTAGAAAAAAGCAGCTTAAAATGGATCTGTCATACACACAAACCTCTCAATGGTCTATTAAAAGCTCATATGACATTGTACATTGTACTAAACTGTACCTTCAGAAAATCTAGCCCAAAAATCACTTTATTCTTTCTGAGTTAGTCAGCACATCAACAATCCACAATTGCTCCTATGTCACATGTACATTTACATATCTCTTAAAAGTGTTTCTAAATACCAACATGAAGGGTTTTCTTTTTTCTTTTTCATCCTGTAAACTGCATACAATGTTTGTTTCAAATGAATGAATGTTTCATGTTTCCCTATTCTTATTTCTTAAAACCTTAATATTGGGTATTTATTATTGCCTTTTTTAGTATACACAAAATCCGCAGTGTCACATTTAATGTTGTGATTAATTTACATAAAATTCAGAAGTCCACATATTTCTAATTTTCAAAGCGAGTGAGCAAACAATGAGATAATACTGATTATCATTAGCCTATATCCTTTATGTTTGTGTGTTTGTTTGTTTGTTTGTTTTGGGCAGATAAAAATAAAAGAGGTTAGATCGGAAGATACATATCGCATCCGTATGTTGCTGTTGGTTACCTTTACATGTACTGTATGTACTGTAAACTAACAGGGTACATTCACCATGTTCTCAGACAGAACATGTGTGACAAACTTCTGTGGCCACTCCTCTTTCCAGTTTGCTTCTCCCAGGAACGAGCTGGTAAATACTCAGAAATGTTTGATCTCTCTGGGAGGCTTCATTTACTTCTATTCTTTATATCCCTATTCCTCCAAATAATACCGATAAATTATTCTCCTTTTCCTACACCTTCTCATTAAGGTACATTCAGCATCTTACTAGGCCATCAAAGAATTTTTGGTAACACTTTACTTGAAGGTATCTACATAAGAGTGACATGACACTGTCATGACACATGAACCCTAACCGTAACTCTAACCCTAACCCTAACCCTAACTTGTCATGACAACAACAAAATGACACCTAATGAGAGAAAGGTTATGTCACAAACGTTTATGACTTGTTTCTAATGTTTATGACACGTTCATGACAGTGTCATGTCACTCTTATGTAGATACCTTCAAGTAAAGTATAACCAAATTTTTTCCTAATTATCACATTAAAATCAAAAACCTAATGCTGTGATACACAGACAATACATTCAGCGTCTACACACGCAAATATGAAGTGGGTGTTTTAGAGCCGTTTTGCAACTGTATGATAAGCAAAAGCAGCAAGCTGATATCATGTTATGGAACAAAAAAAAAGATGAGCAATGTCTCTGGTTTATAGCTAAGAGGGAATCTGATATTGGAACCACCTTACATAACAAAAAGAATACTAACAAAATAATCTGTGACATTTGCAATGCTTTAGTGGTTATAGACAAACATGCTGTACTACCACAGACGTCACCATCACCCAAACACATACACAGAGTCTGACTCATTCAGATGTCATGAAAATAAGCACATGTTTAAAAACACGTCAAATGACTGTTGAAAACCATCATGACTTAACATTTAAAGGCGTGATTCTCGTTCCCAGTGTTATCATGTGCTTCTGATATCATGGATACTGCCAGTTATTTGAGATTGAACTTCTCATAAAAACCAGCTGATTAAAATGATAAACATATCTTTCTATGAATTGACCATTAAACCGGTGGCTCACATGCATCACAGACAATGACTGACACTAAATGACAGATAGGAGGCTCTCTCTGTTACGACAATACCGTGAGCCATCTAACAGAGGGGCCCCATGTTTTAGCATATGGGCTTACACCCTGGACAGGCCGCGCAATTACCAGACTAACTCAGAGAATGCAGTAATCAGTAGGTGCTGTACCATATGGGGGCGGTGGTGCAAACAACTTTAAAAAGAGACCACTAGTGTCAGGTGTCGAGATTTACTTTACCTGACTAATTTTCCCTGCCTTACAACTAACAGTTTCGCAGCATGACATGAACTGCAGTGGGTGTGCCCAAGCATGGGAGAATGTGTGTAGGTGTGCTTACAGTTTTAAAAATAGGGCATGCCTGAGAGACAACTGACAAACCGAACGCATGTGTGTGTTTATGTTTGTTATCGTGGAAGACCGTGTGAATGTGGCTCGATCATGTCTACGTCTGACAGGAGGCATGAGAGTGTTAGACGACTCCATCATCACAGACAGAAATAAACAGAGGGCAAGAATATGTGTGTGTGTGTGTGTGTGTGTGTGTGTGTGTGTGTGTAGGATAGAGAAAATGAAGTATGCTTGAAAACACATATAAGAGATGCATGCTTTTTACACTGTGTGTGTGTGTGTGCGTGTGTGTGTGTGTGTGCGTGTGTGTGTGTGTATATGCATGCGTGTGTTTTCAGTCATGTCTGCAGGGTGAGGTGGAGGCTGATGCTTTGGCAGCAGGTCTGGCACGTCTTTCAGGCCCAAACCTGCAGAGGAGAGAAGAGAGGCAGAAAGTAAATAGGTGTGAGAGTCTGCCTGCCTTCATGTGATATGCTTCACTTATACCTCACCATCACTAAAAACTACTCTGGCACTGTCAAAACCACATACAGATGAAGTCAACTTAATAGTGTGTGCCATTTTGAAAGTGAGGTACAGTCATTAATGCACAGAACAGCAAAGCAGAAAAAAAAAAAAAGTACATCACTTTTTTTACGTCCGCACAGCTAAAAGTGAGTTCCAATGCGTACCACAGAACACATCTACTTCTCGTTTGAATCCAGCTGGCTGGTTTGTTTCTGCTTGATACAGTTTTATGATTTTTACCCTGTTTAGATTCATATCTAGACATTTCTCTTACCAATGAGAAAGGAGCATGTGTATCTTTGTTTTGCTTCAACATTTCAGCCAGGCGCATCGCTGTTGATGAACACATTGTATTGCAGCAGTCACGCATATCAGGAATGTGTACAAAATCTGTAAATTTGTACGGTGCTCTTTTTTAAAAACTTAAAGTTAGTTTCCTCTCCACATGTCCACACAATTCAGCTTTTATTTTGATGTAGGCTTCAATAGATTCAGCTTCATGTTACTATATCAAACATGTTGCCGTCCACATCACCAGCTGGGCTCCTCAGTCATCAAGTCAGTTTAGTATAGTGTAATTGAGATCATAGGTTTTTTTTACTTTTTTTGGGGAGGCATTTCTGCCTTTATTCGATAGGAAAGCTGAGATATGAATATGAATATGATATGAAAGGGGAGAGAGAGGGGGAAAGACATGCAGGAAAACCGTCACAGGTCGGACTCGAACCCTGGACCTTCTGCGTCAAGGAATAAACCTCTGCATATGTGCGCCCGCTCTACCAACCGAGCAAACTGGCCACATAGGTTACATTTAAAAATTTAGACAAACCTCTGCTGCGGATATCGTTAGATAAAAGGATTTCCTTAATACTATCCAGATAATACCTACACCTACACAGGAACACTTCTAAAGAGAGTATGTGTCCCCTTAGGCAGAAAATCACTCTACATTATGACCACGGCACAAAAGTGACGTTGGAGAGTGTATCAACTCCATAACCTCAAAGGAAATCTCTATTCAGTGATAATAAAAGAAGGCCTTAGCCCACTATCGCTGTGGGGCTGGTTACAGAAAGAGAGAATGGATTAAGAGAAAAAACAGAGGGAGAAAAGTGTACAGGTGAAGTCCTATGGGTATAGAGGTTTGCTCAGCTGTGCTGTATTCTTTTCTGCGCCCCACCCAGTAACCAAAGGCTGGGATATCTTTCCATTTCACTCTTTCCACCTACCTCTCTCCATCTCTCTCTTTCATATTTGCACAGGTGAGAGGACAGCAGTCCTAAAGGTGTGGGTGGGACACTTGAAAGTCAGGTTTGCCTGGCTATGTGGAAGGAGTTCACCTGTGGACTGTGGATGGATAGAGATCGGGGACCAGTCAGCCTTTTGTCTGGAGAGACAGACAGCAAACACACAAACATACAAAAACGGAGGAATTCTGTCGAGCGAATCGCTCAAAAGATCATTAGTCACAATGACCTGTAAAACAGCGAATGAGTAGGAGTATGGGGGCACAATTGTATAAGGAACTGAAATAAGGAGTCTCAGCACGTAGGACCCAAACCTGTCTAACACAAATCATTCAAGAAAAATGCACAAGAATATAAAGGGAGGTACCGAACGAAGGGAGGACAGAGAGCAGGGAGACAGGTGGAGCAGTGCAGGAGTCATAAGGGTGGGGAGGTTTTGCTATCAGGGCCAAAAGTTCAGAGCGAGGCAGAGCGGGCAGGTAACCCTAGCCACCATGTGCCAGAGTCTCACGTGTTTCCCTCATTGTCTTAACAAGCCTAAGCTCAGGTTTCTGGAGCACAGAGAGCTTCCTGGGAGATGAGGTCCAAGCACCACCACCCACCTCCTCACCTGTCTACCCCTTGGACCCCTTGCCCCACCCTGTGACGGTAAACACACACACTCACACACACACACTCAATAAGCAAACGTGGGCATTAGACAAACACTGGAGTACACGATCAGGCCTGAGAAACCCGTCTTTGTCATGCAAGCTTAAGTACGAACAGGGCAGACACACACAAAACTGCTCCAAGTGGGCAAATAATGTACAGTTGGTCCAAATCAAAGTGAGGCATTTTTTTATCAGAGAGAATTATGATAAGCCACTCAGCGCCTTTCCTTGTAAAAAAAAAAACAAACATACAGCCCCTGTGATAATATGGTAGCAACTGGAGGAACGAGTCGTAAATCACCATAATTACCATTACGCCCATGTCAAGAGTCTCGCTCAGACACATGAGGCAGGATTATTAGACATGAGGATATGTACACCAGAGGCAATTTCCCTCCCTCTCTCCTGTAGAATTCCACCAGAGGATCTTTGTCTGATTCATTACTTAGTCAGAGAGATGTTAGTCTTTAGCATCCTCTGACATTGTTGGGTTAGAGAGCAACTGAATGCAAATTCCTCTCTAGTCCTCTAGTTTCCTACTACCAATGTGCAACATATTTCAATTTCACATTAGCATACTGGTTTTATTTCTTTCCTTTGGTAACTTTTCACTTGCATTATATACTACAACTCAGAGGAATGCACTACAAAAATCTCCGTTTCATCAACTCAGTTTTGTCTGTGAGCATTTTTTTATTTAAACAAATGCCCCTAAAGTCTAGCACCACCATCAGGTTTGTCCAAAACGTTGGTACTTGCCAAACAAAAGACTTCTGACTGAAACTGACTTCTTATCAGCCTCAGTTGTATGTAACAAGCAAATGTTAGCATGCTAACACGCTAAACCAGTATTGGGGAACAGAGTAAGGGAAATGCTGCTTATCCTCAACTCGCTCTTTTTTGGTATTCCATTAGCAAAACCTCGACCAGCACAATTGAGATTCCAAGTGAGCTGAGCCGTGGAGTTAAAACACTGCAGACCCGGAGAAAGAATCGTTAAAAGCTCGATACGGGACATCCTGCACAAATACCAGATTTTTAATTAGCCAAGCACATTTTTTATTCACTTGCACCGATTAAAAAATGAATAAAAAATGGCACCCCGCAAATCTCAACATACACTACCCCCAGCCTCACAGAGCTGCTAGCATGGCTGTAGACTCTTGCTTTGTTTAGTTATGTTTGTAGTTTTATTTTGCAATAAAGATCGAGAGAAAGTAAGCAAGCTTGTTTATGGTGAAGTTTTATTTGCAAAGACTGTGTTTAGCTAAATAAGGTCTCTTTGCAATTATTTGAGTCAAGTGTTATAATTGTCTAGAAGATCTTCACGAGGACCCCTGGTGGCCAAGGGAGTAGGATGCCAACCAGGAACAGTTTGTCTCCGGCTAGGGACCTTTGTTGCATGTCGTTCCTTATTTCTCTCTTCCCTCATTCCCTGTCATTTCTCTACTCATGCACCTTGCAATTCGGTGAGCTTGTGCCAGAAAGACCCACTCTTCTGCCGAAAAATAATGCATGCAATACACATACCTCTGACTAGAATTGACAAACTCTTAAACCATACTTACTTTTTCTGCCTCTCTGTCAATCTTTAGTCACTGTCTCTCATCTACTGCAAGGACCCAGACTTGCGGCCTGTGATCCCCATGATCACTGAACACACAGAGCCTGGAATCACTGTGATGTCATCAGGATTCCATGAGACCTACATAATGGCCGTCTCCACGACAACATAACTCAACCAGTTATAGAGTTGCACAGAGGGAGGAGGTATTTTCGGAACCCCTGGTTTCCAGAAGCAAAGGTCTCACTCGTTTTCCCACAGGCAGTGTTAGGTGACCCACAGTTGGGTTGTATCCTAGTTATATAGGCATTCCAAAATATTAATAACACTGTTAGAAAATGCTGGTTCAAACTTGTAAGATTTAGGGTAAGACATTAACTACGACTACCAAGGTGCATTTTGGCAAAAAAAAAACATCAAATCACCAAGATTAAAATGATATGACATGCGCTGCTAATGGCAGGTGGAAGCAAAACAAATGTGCTGTTAAGAAAACTGATTTTATAATCTGCCGCTTAAATCAGTTCAGTTTAATTTTGTGGTGAACTTTGCTTGAATTCAGCAACTAAGGTGCCGTGTTGCAACAACGAAGCAGTTGAAATTGGCTACTGCTATGATTAGCGCCTCTGAGTGGCCTCTTCTCCATGGCAACGGCCGCTGAGGCTCATGGGTATTGTAGTATTTAGAGTGGGCCACCCTGCCAAAAAGATGGATTAAACATGATGTCTCCAAAAACAAAGTTGAAATAATTGAAACGGGTGGTCTTAATGTAAACCTAGATGATCAGTACATTACACGTGAAAGTTCTGTGTTTCCATGTTAAGCAACATTGAGGATGTTGTTGAAAGAAAAAATTCAACAGAAAGACCCTAAAACCCTGACCTTACATCACACTGCACTAGCTCCCAAGAGACACTGTACTTTCTATCAACATAAAGCACCACCTAGCTAACATGTTCATATTGAAACATAACTGTGAGATCTTGACAATAACCATAACCTACATCTCTAACAAACTTCACACGGTATCATATCACAGATTGCTGTCATCCCATAATGACTGTATAGATACTGATAGATAAGCAAGTCTCTCTTCATGGGAGGCAATGGGCTTGGCCTCACAGGCCCTTGGTCACTCCCTGATTGCTGTTGACAAGGTGCTCAGGCAAATGGTCCCCCACTGGGAGAGCAAATGACCCCAGGAGTTAAAACTACATGGGCTGCTGTAGGTGGGAACTCTTGCAGGTACATGTAGTCTAACATGATCAGGTCATGAATGAAGTATATGCACCCAGGACTCTCTGAAAAGCTTTATAGATACTGAGCCAGTAATCCAGGTGAAATAAATTAAATTGAACCATTGTAACTGCATTCTAAATACCGTTGAGAAATAATGTTAACTAAATTCCCATTCATGTCCCATAAAGACAACAGTGTCTCAAAGAGACCAATCAAGAGGGGATACATTCTCTACTAAATCGATATACCATTAGGTGAGTATATGTGGCACTTGTGTGTGAATCTGTAGGTGTGGACAAATTAAGGGAAACACCTTAATGCATTTTGATACAACGATAACAACTAAGGCCTCAAAAATGAACCTGTTAAATCAACGCCTCTAATACAGCGTCAACAGAAATGCGTATAACAAAGTACTTGAGGCTATGTTATAGAAATGCATTATTATGTCAGGTGTCCCTGTTATTTATTCCACCACCTGTATTTCTTCTGCTCATCTAAACATTATCAAAGCTATGAGTGAAGTCGGGTTTTCCTCTGCATTTTGGAGCCTCTACAGAACCTTGGGCCACTGTGTGGAGGTGTGAATGCTAACATGGTTCAATCTATATGCTACAGAGAAAAAACAATCCAAGCTAATCTGCCGCCACAGACAGGAGTCCAGTTAGACCAATCAGGAGGGGAATCATCTGGAGTGGAGAGGGCTCAGAGAAGCCTAGATCAGGGCCCTGATTGCAGCAGGGTGATTTACAGCCTGAGAACAATGATGGCTGCCTGGGTCAGCACTGATGAAGAGGCTCTGACTGCACCAGCACAGACAGCACAAACTCACCTGACATTTATGAACTGATGTGCATACATGCATGAGCACACATGCAGGCGTGCACACACACACACACACACACACACACACACAGCTACCACAAAACTCACACTTTGTGTTAGTCACAAAAGTACTTGAAAAAAGTGACCTTGCCAGGTTTACTCAGTGACCTAAAAATGCCCTCAAGGCTTGCATTTGACCCTCTGTGTTTCACTAACAACACATAAACCAAAACAACTCAGCAAGCTACTTCCTATGAAGCACAGATAAAACGGGAAACTACCTTTGCCCTGGAGCGGCGCATGTAAATACGATGGGAAAGGCTGAGGTTTGCATGAATGAAAGAAGGAGGGAGTTCAGATGTTAAGAGGGCATATGAGGGGAGTGGGAGAAAGAAGCAGGGAGGAGGGGGGGGTCACAGTTAAGAGTTTTCTTTAGAGCATCCCCTTTGATCTGCCCGGTCATCATTTTGGGAAAGAAGGACCACAAGGGACGAAAAGGTCCCTTCAAAGTGACCCTGTGGCTTCAATGGCAACATCCGCGCCTGGGTGGTGCATCAGGGCATTTTTGGCCACAACTGATAGATTTAATGTTGTCAATGAGTGACTTTGCAACATCCATTTGATTTGATTGGCATTTTTGCTAAATGCTCTTATTAAAGAAAAACAAAGTTAACAAATTGAATGTTAATTTATTACCTCAAGGCCTGCCATCAAGTACTATTGACAAAGTACAAAAGCCTAATTCAACTACATAAAGTAAAGGAAAAAAGGAAAATGGCAAAATAAGTAAATAATAAGATGAATCATTTTTTAAATAAAAATTCCTTTTAAAGTTTGGGATCCTAGGATGCCAACTGCTGTAGAATTAATTGGCGGAGTCTCTCAGCACACAGTTTATTACTCTAAGAACATAAACATCAGCCAGGGGAATGCTAATTATGCAAATGCAATAATATCCTGTAATTTATTGTTCAATGTTTGATCATTGGGCAACTTATGCCCAAAGCTTTTAATACAAAATTGAAAGGCCAATAAACAGATCTTACTACATCTTACATTAAAAGTGGATCTGCTCCTACTTGCATCTGCAGGAGATGTGTTGGTATTAAGAAAGAGTTAATTCAGGGTTTGTCTTGTGTGTTTTAAAGTGGCCGCAGTGTTGCCCCAGGTCCTGTGTGGGAGTTGAGAGACTGGCTTTGACATGCGATGCTACACAGGCGAAATTGCTCTCAGCTTCTAGAGTAGGCAGGTGAGTACATGCACATGTGACCCCCCCCCACACACACACACACACACACACACAGTCATAAGTCGTATAACTAGTGATAGAAGTCATTCACATAACCATGTAGCGGTGCATAGTGAAAAGTGGATATCAGCAGTTAATATATTTGATATTCTATTTAATATATTTTTTCTGAGCATTTCCTAAAAATGCTTCATGTTGCTCGTCTGTTTTGTAAACATCTGACAGTAGATACGTGGGGCTTGTAGGACATATCTGACTGCTGACAGAGATTGGAAACCATGGCTACAGTTTGCAAATACATCCTGTTTTAGGCCCCAGGGCCATGACTCACAACACCAAAACCAACACTTAATAGTTTGAGGGTTCAGTTGTTGTGGGCTCTCTTCTTTCACGCTGCTGGGAACAAACGGGCAACTTCCAGCAGCCTGCGTACTGTACACCCCAGAGCCGAGCCAGGGAGGTCTGTGGAGGGTGAGAAGGCAGTGGGGGAGGTGAGAGATAATTTTTAGGGTGCCTAGAGTTTTGGGGGCTGAGTGGGTCTATTTAGCCCCCAGCAGATTGCCCCCCTCTCCTTCCCTCCCCTCCTCCACCTCCACCCCTCTCCTCCCCCTGGCTTTGTGTGCCCTGAGCCCACTCCTCCCCCTTTTGTCACCCGGGCATTCCGCTTTGGTTAGCACACACAATGGGCGCTCAGTGCTCACCCTCCTGACACTGCATTCTGCCTGTGCACCATGGAGTGGGCACGGGAGGGGGAGGGAAAGGGGTCCAGGGGGAGGGTTAAAGGATGACAGCAACTCACCCCATGTGACCAAAATGCCATCAAGTATCAACTCCCCCTACCCTTTATCAAAGGCCATCGTCTAACTTCACCCATCCATACAGATGGGCAGTAAAACTTGTGCCAGCGGGCCTGGTTGGCACAGTGAAAAAAAAAACCTTGAGTTTGCTAGAGCAAACAAACGAACAGGTGTCTCTTATGGCTCACTGGCGATGTAGAGCCCTGACTTCATCCAGCTTGCCTCTCAGGGTCTGTGTGCCCAGCTACATTTGTGTTCCCTTCATCTTCACGCTGCTGGGCACACATCCTAAACGGAATTTTAAGACCTGGCTTCAGAACATTTTTGTCTGAAAATTAATCCCCTACATTGACAACAGTAAGAGTAAAATTGGCATTATTACAAGTCCTGGCTTTACTGCTTTGACATGTTTATCAAATACTTGGAACTCTTCCTGGCCTCCAGCAGTTTTGCCCCGCTGATATAATGGCACAGTTTGACATGTCATGGCTTATGTCACTTTGTAAATAGCTGCACATACACAACTGACAAACAGATGATTCCACATATCTGAAAGTGATAAACTACCATGGAACCAAACATGAAAACACAGAGACACACTCAACTGTAACAAGAGCAGCTCCCTTTTTAAACTGTACAGATACGACAACAAACACTACAGTAAATCATGGTCATGTGTCATCTGAAAGAATCTCAGGTGGAAAAAGTTGAGAATAAAGTTGCAGAACAAACTGAAATTTGATTCATATTTAAGGATAGCAACAAGTGCAGGGTAAGAGGGTGTGTGTGTGTGTGTGTGTGTGTGTGTGTGTGTGTGTGTGTGTGTGTGTGTGTGTGTGTGTGTGTGTGTGTGTGTGTGTGTGTGTGTGCGTGTGGCGGCAGCAGCTCAGAGGCTGGTGGGGGGGTTAGTTTGAGTTTCAAAGACCCTGCTTGTTCGCCCATATTTCACACCACGGTGACATCTTAAAGCCTAGACAGGCCTGGTTGCTTCGCCCTCTCTTTCACTTTCTGAGAAAAAAAGGGAATTGGGATGTGAGGGAGGGGGTTACTGAAATTTATGCAAATGGTCCCCCAGAAGGGATACGAATTTTATGGGTTTAGAATTTAGTTCAGCCAACCTGAATAATCAAATGTGGGAACAAAAAAAACAAGCCCCCCACCATTCCACCACCACAACTCTGTACCTCGAGCTTCAACCCCCACCTCAGGCCTCATCTCTGTTCCCTCCTGCCAGGTCCACACATAAGAGGAGCTCAGTACGTCCAAACTCTTATTAGGATCTCCTTACGGGGCAGGGGAATGGAAGAGAAATGAGAGGGGCAAAGAGGAGGAGGAGGGGTTTGAGGAAAGGAGAAGAGGGGCTAGTGTACCTGATCAGGCAGAACTGCCGGCTCCTGATTACGACACCATTTTCTCAGCAGGCTTCCCAGCCTCATCCTGCTTCTGTGAATATGGAACATAGGGCCAGCCAATCCCCTCAGCGCTCCCTCTCATCTAATGGCAGAATTAAGACCGTTTAGAGTGATTTCCTCTGCCTTCATGGTCGCACTCTGAAAGAGCTGAATCTTTTTTCCTTTTGCGGCGATTTACAATGTGGGGGGTCTGGCATGCATGGGATGAGAGAAAAGTTCTACATGACTGAACATAACATTACAACAGGTGGGGAATCGAGAAGAGGCTCCGCAGAACATGGCAGAGAACAATTTCACTTCACCTATGCATTTGAGTTACATTGAACCACTATTTCAGATTGGTAGAAAAGTTCTACTTTTGTAGCACACTTACCTCCATGTGGCTTTATGAGTATACAACCTGCTTCCCTGGGGAACCACAAACACAACCAGTGGTCTGTCTGGTATCTTTATGTCTCCATCACTGTGTGTTTATCTATAGACACCTATATCAGTTGATAAAACATATACAAAGTGATGTCATAAACATGTTTTAATGAATTCTTAAGTTAATGTAGATGTTGTTTTGTAGTGTTTCTATACTATACTATATGAATGTGCATGTGAAACAACTATTGGGTTAATTATACAAAAACAAATCCATTTAGTTTCTATAATAATAACTACATAATCTGTTTGTAAAACACATATTTTTAGTGTTGCACCATCACTTTTTTTTATACGTTTTCCTACGCAAAGCTTCATTTAACAAATCATTTTAAGGAGTTTGGGGTTATAACAACCCTGATATGTCTTCTTAGTTATGATTTAAAGCAATCCTCCAAACATGACAGAAACATAAAAGTGAGCAATGATTCAAATGGACGATCGAGGCAGAACAAACAAATGTTTACATTTACAGTTGGCATTTACTATAAAATTACATTTTTGCTGCTATCCAGTGGAAGAAGTACTCAGATCTCATACTTAAAAAGTAAAAGTAGCAATATCATTGTTTAGAAATGTTCTGTTACAAGTCAAATAAAAGGCAAGTACAAGTACAGTGTAAAAGTACAAAAGTATTAGCCTGATACTAATACTTTTACCTTGTACTTATACTTACTTACTAATATACTTAGTGCCAAAAGCAAAAGTACTCATTATGCAGAACGGCCCATTACAGAATAATGTATTTTGTTATATGATTGGATTATAATTATTGATGCATTAGATTTAAGAAAAGAAAAGCCTTTCCTGAATTTACACAGACACTCTTTAAATGTATTTTGTCACAAATTAAACTATAAACATTTTCACAATTATTTTGTGTTGATTTAATATAATGAAATTAGTTTTACTTATCTTTACTATTATTGTGGCAGTTCATTTCACATTTTATTCACTGAAAACCATGTATCTTCAACTCTGGGGATTTTGAATCCTACTCGCCCTTCTACTTCATGAAGCATTGGACCATTTTAAAACAGTGCTGTTTTTGTTAGCTCATGAAAATGTACCTTTTGGAGATGCATGGTATTCATGGGACAGTTGTGATTTGTTCATTTGACATACATGTAATCCCTAAATGGACATAAAGCACGCCAGAGGTTGAAAGCTGATCATGTGTCAGATCAAACGGATTCATAATGACACTTACCCAAACAGGGTGTAAATCTGGACGCCAATCTGCTTAAACTCACTCCTTCTATGTCAAACTGCATCACGTCAAGCCCGTCACTCTGGAATATGGCATAGCAGCATATCAAACAACCACAGTTTGAACCTGTTGCTTTTGTGTTCCCCATGCTTAATGATTCCCCCACTTTTCCTCCAACCTCATGCAGACAAATCCTTCAGCTTTATTGCCCAGACTCAAGGGCTGCAGGTGCATAGGCCACAAAAGGGAGAGAATGGGGGTGGGGGGGTAGGGGTGGAGGAGGGGATGGGAAAGAGAATGGTCAGTCGGAAGATAAGAGAGGAAGGAACAGAGCCCCCCTACTCTGGTTTAACCTCTACACCCACCCATCCTACCCCTCATCACGGCCGTGTCCCTACCCCTGCAACGCCTCTCTGTTTTGCTCCACTGCCCTGCCACACGTGACAGGAGTGCAAACTGCGAGTGGTGCCGCCTGGCGCTACCAGGCCTTCCTGGGTGTTTGTGGCAGGGGGCAGGCGTGGCAGGGTGGCCATGTGGCGGTAGTGGCCCTTTTCTTCTAAACCAGTAGAGGAGCAGTAATGACTGAACTACAGCTGTGCCCACTGAGGCTTGCCCTACCTTGCCCTGCCGTGGCCCCTCAAGCTCCTCTCACCATGTTGCCCTCTGCTTCTGGCCTCTGCAACCATTTAAGAACAGCTAGCGGGTATGAAAGTCCAGTATTTGTCTCCTCTAAAACAATTGTGGGATTCCTCAAAAGAGATTTAAAAAATTAGTCTTATGAGGCTTCATGGGTTAGTAATATTGAAGAAAATAAACAACAGTATTATATGTTTTTTCTATTTTACCCTCAGTATTATTCAAGAAAAATATATTTATCACTTTAATAACACATCACTATGAACACAGTTGAGATCAGAGACTTATGTAGGCTGAAAGTAATGATTATTTTCACTACTGATTAATCTACAAAAGTACATGTTATTCTCTTGCTTCAATGTTTCATCGTTTGGTATTTTAAATATAAAGGAAAATTACAGACAAATCTCCATCATAGTTACCCAGAGTCCGTCTTCAAATGTCTTCGGTTGTCCAAACACCAGTCCAAAACCCAAAGATACTCAATTACAGTGATATAAAACAGAAAAGCAGCAAATCCTCACATTGGAGACAGACATTTTGGCTTGAAAAACAACTAATTAATTATCTAAATTCAATTCTGTCACAGGATTGACTGTGATATGGGTATAAACAATGGTGAATTTGATTTTGTTTTATTGGTATATTGTCCCCTTTACCACAACTAGCGTGGGAAACTGAACAAACGGAAATAAAAGTGAAATGGTTATTAAGTTCAAAGAAACTAAAAGTGAAGAATGAAAG
>NC_041340.1:16013542-16141042 GCF_004354835.1 Perca flavescens
TGTGAGGATGACAGCGACTCAGGCCCTCCGTGCAGCCTCCCTGGTATCAGGCGCCCTCTGCTGAGCTCATGCCAGATGACTGCTCACAGTCTCGTCCAGCAATGCACTTCAAAGTGGGAGATCAAGGGTTGACTTGCGCATGATACCCAGAGAATGACAATGCCTCAGCTAGCCTACACCTACTGCTACGTGCCAGTCCCAGAGACACAAAGGCATACGGGCTGCTCCCGCACTGCTTTGCTGCAAGGAGGAAGTTCTCATTCAGGAGGGGGATATACATACAGGAAGAGTGCTCTATGTGTATTCTCTATGAATACTGGTGGGTAAAGGCAAGGCTGAGACAGAGTGGCAACAGATCCTTGGTGGTGTCCTGTTTGATTGCTGAAGCATTAATTGATAAGATACAGCGTCACACTACTTATCTTTAGAGAAAAACATCCCATTATCTTGTGTATCACAAACCACACACACATATGACAGTGAGATCAAAGAAGTTTCAAAGCATTTTCAAAGTGGGCTCTTTTATTGCTCTGGGGAGCAAAAAATGTAAGCCTACTTCGGCATTCTTCTGTTGGAGCACAGTTATGATGTAAATTAGCCCTCTTACCAGCCAATAATCCTGGCTCTCAAGATTGTATTGACTTGCATGTAAAACGGTTCAAATACCCCTGAACTTTAGATTAGATTTAGATTGGATGTTATCAAACATTAAACATACAGCACCCTATTACTACACACCATTAAACATAAAACAAGAATTGGGCATTGGGCAGAAACAAAAGCAGGTGGAGAGGAGGTAGGATACAGCCTACAAGAGAACATATTTATAGTGCAGTCATTTTGCATTCAGTGCCTCTACGGCATGGGAAAAAATGACCTCTTATAAATATTCCGGCTCGCCCTCGGGACCCAGAATCGACGGCCAGACGGGAGCAACTCAAAATCAGAGTTTCGTTGGTGTGAGGCATCCACAGATATCTGTCTGGCCTTCCTGAGTATTGCACTGTCAAACAGATCATTGAGCTGCTTTATGGCCTGCCAATCACCTTCCTTGCTATTTTAACAATTTTGGAATGCTTGGTTTTGTCTTTTACATTCAGGTTGCCATACCAAGTAGTTATATTAAACTGTAAAATACTTTCTACCAGGCCCCTGTATGCCATCTTAAGTATGTGTTGACTAACACTGAAGCTCTTCAGTTTCCTGATTAGAAACAGGCTCTGGTTGGCTCTCTTAAAAATACTCTCTGAGTGTGCATTAAAACTGAAGGTTTGATTTTGCCCAAGTACTTAAAATGTTCGACTACTTCCACAGGCTGGTTGTAAAGTACAACAGGGGTGATGTTACTGATCCCTCTTGGTTTTGTTTGTATTATATGTTTTTGTTTTGGCGACGTTAATTTCCAAATAAGTAGTCTGACACCGGTCCTGCAGTAACGTGACCTGCCTGAAGTAAGATTTGCCTGAATAGCTTATATGAACTATAACTTCAGTATCTGCACATCTCAGGGCAGTAGTCTGCACTCATTTCTTAACCATCATTCCAATAATTTCCACTGCATCAAAATTACTTCAGTTCTTTCAGAGGTGAAAGCCAGTATCCCATTCACTCACACACACACACACACACACACACACACACTTTTTCCACCCCAGTAGGCAGCTAGAGGGGGAGTGAGGGAAACGTCTTGTGATCAGGCTGTCATTTCCTCTGGTTGGCTCTGTTATTCCAGATAGCCTTTGTGGAGGAGCCAAGTGGTCCAGCCGCAGACAGAAGGTGGGCTCCTCGCATGCATCTGAGGTTGTCAACCCGGCAGGGGAGAGAGGCACTGCTGGCAGGCAGAGACCAGGAGAAAAACAAACACTCTGCTGAAACCAGACAGAGACAACTACTCTGCTGATGAATACAGTTAGACAGTAAATAATTTGTCTTCTTGGTACAATAAAGAAAATATAATGGTGCACAGTGGCACTGCAGATGAAAAAGCAGGATAATACAATTATCTTTGCTTTGGTTTCCAACCCGCTACATCTCCCCTCTTATACTCAGAGCATCAATGAACAGACGGCTGGTTGAAAGTGCAGAAGCACTTTATTAATCCCTCAATGGTGAAATTCAAATGTTGTTTTTGTTGCATTACACAAATAGGCTCAAAATACACACACATGCACACATACAGGATCCATGATAATGCATTACAAAGGAGCCGTGTCAGAGCAAAGGGGAAGCCACGTCGGCTGGTCAGTTGGGGGTGCATTGCCTTGCTCAAGGGCACTTCGGCAATGCCCAGTAAGTGAACTGGCAGCTCTCTAGCTACCAGTCCACATTCCAAACTTTGGCCAAGTCCACCCCGGACTGAGCTACTGCCTACATTTACATTTTGAAATAATAGAATGCCATTTTGGCCAAGATTCTCCTAAAAATAGATATTTGTCTCTCAATCAAGTTTCCTAAAAAAAAAAAGAAAAACATAAGATATAAAATAAAAAACAGTATTTTAACTGGTACTTAGAGTAGCCTCCAAAAAACATGGTATTCTATTATTTCTACCCCACTTGCCATGTAGAGAAATCAAAAACTTGGAGTATTGCACCACCTATAGAGACATATAGAGTCAGCCAACCAATCCCTAAAATATAAGGTTACCATCAAGGGCGCCCCTCAAAAGGTCACCTGAAAATATGAGGACTGGTTTAATTCAACTACTTCACTGTTTCTTATCTATTAGAAGTACGCCAGTGACAAAAAGATAAAACTGCACGCAAGTTTGACTTCCTTCACTGTTATCTCTGCACCTACTACAGTATATGAATACATTTATGCAGTTTTGACCATTAAGATAAATTTAAATGGTGTGTCTTGTCTTACAAGTCCCTATTTAATAAATTAATATAACATTCTGGATGGGGCCCTTCATCATAATGAGTACTTTTACTTTTAAATGGTTATGTCCATAAGTGGAAGAAGAACTCAAATATTTACTCTCTACTTAAGTAAAAGTTATATTAGCATAAAAAATAAAGTAGGCTACCAAAAGTAAAAGTACTCATTATGCAGAATGGCCCATTTCAGTAATATGTTATTATTTCATTGGATTATAAATATTGATGCATTAATCTGGAGGCATCACTAATTGTGCCGGTGGTAAAGGTGGAGCTAATTTCAACGAATTGACATACTGCTGGGTATGCTAGTTGATTTGTATTAATAATTTGAAAATTTAAAGTAACTAACTAAAGTTATTAAGCAAATGTAGTCAAGTAAAATGTACAACATTGGCTTCCAAACTGTAGTTAGGTAAAAGTATAAAGTAGCACAAAATATAAATACTCAAGTAAAGTACCTCAAAACTTTAGGCTACTCTGTAAATGTGCTTACTGGTGGTTACATTCCACCACTGGTCCATATTGCTGTTAATACATTTACCCTACTAGTACTACCTACTTTTGATTGTAATAGTGTAGTAGTGATACTATTACTAGAATAAAGGGTGTGGATACTCCTCTTCCACTGTTTATACGTATGAGGACACATCTGGGCCAAGGACAACACACTGTACTGTGTGTAATAATGGATTTGAAGGCTTCCGTGATTTGAAAACCAGGTCAAAGAGCGCCCCCTAGTGTTACCGAGACGTGGCTCCAGCTCACCTCCAGTAAACAGTGACGTGTTTTTGTCACATAACACCGCTTGGTGGGGACAGGAGACGGAGCTTCCTCCTCTACTGTACAGTTACACGTTTAACCTGCGTAAACAAATCATTTCTTACCACTCAGAGAAGACTAACATTATCGCAGGAAGCAGACAGTTCATCGGCGATGGCCTCGGTTAAAAAAGACAACAGACTGACGAGCTCTCAGAGCTCTATGTGCGTCGGTTTCGCCGGGTTTTTCAGTAAAACCGTCACGTCGCCCCTTGAGGTGGTTAAAATCAAAAGTCAGGTGGGAACTTTTTACTGCAAGAAGGGTTTCTGGCAAAGTTTTCTCCTCATCTACCAGAATGAGGGAATTCGAGGATTTTGGAAAGGAAACCTCGCCTCCTGTCTGCGGTTGTTCCCCTACACCGCAGTTCATCTCACAACATACAAAAAGTAAGTAAAGGTTTAATCTAAATCGTTTTGTCTTATATCGACCTAAAACATCTCTTGTGGATGCGTTTCATGTGGTTTGCTCAGTGTTTATGCCAAACAATAGGTAGCCCATCTATGATGCCAAACTAACGTTAGCTTGTTAGCCATCTTGGTCAGCTGATACGGAGTTAGCAAGTTTGTTTGTCGAACAGTGTAAAAAACAACAACAACAACAACAACAACTAGATAACACATATTAACATCAGTAGAAGAATATGTGGTAATCAGATTAATTGTTAATGGTTTGACATAATATAATAACTAAAGTGTTCGTTTAAATTATCTGTTTAGATCATCCATGCAGCTAAAAATGTACTTCCTGTTCTACCGCAAACATTCTATTTTATTAGCCAATCAGAAGGCTGCATTGGCTCAGTCGATACTTAAAGCGACAGGGGTTATTCTTGCTCTGAGTTTTGTCTCACAGGTATTCGCCTATCCCATCCCCGATATTAGTGACCGGAATGAATGATAAGTTGATCGCCAATAGTCGCTGTATATTGAGTTTATAACTATAATATACTACTATATTATTTTAAGCAAAAATGCCCCAAGACCGGGGTCTCTAACATGGTTATCTAGCTTTCTCTTCGATAGTAAATTGGCCGGGGAGTGCAACTTTTGGGTCTAATTACTCCGCAGCGCTGTGAAGTAAGGTCTGGCAATGCGAGACTAGTTTTGGTCTCAAAGAAAAGCTGGAAATGACAACTTCGGCTCTGGAAAGGTGTGATGGCCATGACCATGTTTTCTGAACTTTTATCAAACGAATGATTTATTGATTAAACAGTAAACATAAATGAATTAATAACCAAATGTGTGTGAGTGTCTATTCATACATATGTTTGTTGATTCCTGGAGAAGAGGACATTTTGTTCTCATAATGTCGGAAGAAGTGTTGCCTATGAGGTTGAAGTCAGGGCATATGCCGCTCCTGTTTCTGTCGGGTTACTACAAGACAAAACATGCCGCAATGCCTCCGGTAGCATGTCTGATACATTCAACATGCAGGGAGCGAGGACCCACTACAGTGTCAGTAATCCAGCGCGCAGTCATAAATATTTAGTGTACTTACTGTAGTGAAGCTGCCGCAGCCGGTAGGTACCCTCATGTGTGCGTGCAAACACCTGCCCTTTACTGTAGGCTACTGTACAGTGTGTTCCAGAAAAAGCCCTTTTAATCTTTGTCACACACACACACACACACACACACACACCTGAACCCAATGTGACATCTTAAAATGTATTGTTCTATCCAAATGAACATTTTAGATTTAGTCATCTCTGTTTTGATCTTGGTGAAGCCTATGATTCTGTGTTGGTTGTCAGATGAAAGTCAGCTGACAGTCAAAGAGTTCAAATTAAAGGGCCATTGTACTGACAAAGGGCTAAGGTACTGGGCACATGATGAACATTACAAATGACTGAGCGACAGGGTTTGAATGACAAGGTCTTTACCTTGTCATGATGTCAGCATTCAGCAACTGTTCTTTTGTTTGCCTGATGATATATTATAATAATAATAATAATAATAATAATAATAATAGGTTTACTCTTCATCACACCATATATATAAATAATGCCGGTAAACTACTCAAGACAAAGGACAGAACTATTCACTTTCTGATCAATGCAGTCCGTACACTTAATTTTGCCATCCTCTGTGTCCAGGTTAGTCCACCTTCACATGGATGAACTGGGCTTCATCTCTCAGTGGAGAGCCATATTCGCCGGCGGACTGGCTGGTATTGCTGCTGCCCTGACCACGTACCCTCTGGAGGTGGCCGAGACCAGGCTCATCGTTCAGAACTGCAGACAGCCCACATACATCGGCGTAACTCACACTCTCTCAAAGATCTACAGGAATGAAGGGCTGCTTGCTCTCTACAGGGGCTTTTCCCTCACTTTATTGGGTGTGTTTGAATATTCCTAGCAGGCATGTAGTTCTAATGTTTCAAAAATATTTAATATCCACTCCTTATTTATCTTCCTCCTGACAAGAGTTTTCGTCTGCAGTCTTCCCATCATTTGCAGCACACATTTCATGAATGATACATTTTACTGTAACTTACAGCTCATTTCATTTGTATACAGGTGCATTTCCCTTTTCTATCGGATGCTATGCAGTCTACATGAACTTGGACAAACTCTGGCAGGAGCCTCCTTTTCGCTTCACTCCCCTTCAGAACTTCATTAATGGCTGCCTTGCAGCGGGAGTGGCCCAAACACTCTCCTACCCTTTTGAAACAGTTAAACGGAAGATGCAGGTAATTTACCACTCAAACACTTTGCTTTCTTCATGTAGGTTATCTTATTTAGGAGAAACCTATTAAATAATTCCAATAATTAAAATAGGATAATTCATACATATGACATCAACATTCAAGTTGCTGCTCCTAGTCAGTTAGTCAACTAAGGGTCATTAGGCTCATGATCAACTGAGAATGTTTAGGATCTTTTAAAGGGAAATATAAATTGGCAAGATTTCTAAAGATCTCTCTACGTGACAATGCAACTGCATCAGAATCGGATCAGAATCAGAAAAACTTTATTGCCAAGTACATTTTTTTACATATACAAGGAATTTGTTTTGGTGTCGTAGGTGCATGTCAGACATTATCTAAAATAAGTTAAACAAACAGGTTAACAGAACAGACAATATAAGTATAAATATATGTGTATAGGGACAATGCAGGAAATAATTTAATAGGTGTTTCAATTAAATTAACTAATCCTCTTTAAATGTATCTACTATGACTCGTTAAAAATAATTTCTCATCATTCTTAGCTGAAATGATTTGGAAAAAACTGTAAACACAACAGATTTACAGTAGCAGGTCATTTGTGCTGGCTGTATTACCACATTTAGTCCACAGGGGGCAGTGGGCGTGTACCTAAATTAAGTTTAGCCTTTCTTGGTCACTCAATGTTTTTGAACATTGAAAGTTTCAATTCTTATATCATTAGCAGTTTTTAAATTGCCCCTCAAAATAATTGAACCTGCTGTGACTATTTATAGAATTGGTCTGCACCCCTTTCCCCTGAAGTGATGTTTGAGATGCCTTCCGCATGTTGGGGAGGACACACGGGGAATAACAATGGCGCTGCAAAGGACAGAATACTACATCCAGTTTGATCAGCCTATTATTAGCTACCACGAGGTTAAACAGCAGCTGGGAATGTGAATGTGTCCCAGGTCTTCTGAAGCTATAGATAAATTCTCTAAAGATAGCCAGTTACTATCAGACAGCAGCAAGCAAGGTGAGAGTTGCGTATGTCCAGTTCACTAAACCATCACACCCATGTCACCTTACTATAAAGAACAATAATGATTCAGCTCTTGTCTATGTCTCACAGTTAAACATTAAAAGTCAGGCAGAGAATAGATGATAGGGAAACCGCTGAGGATGTTTGCAGAAGCTTAGGGTAGCTAAGTATTGTTTAAATCACGGGTTAGCTTAATGTTTCTTCGACAAATGAAGCTGTTTGAACAGACTAATACCCCAATGGCTGCGTGTTCCCTTTGGGAACCTTAAAACTTCTAAAGATACATTTCCTCTGTCACACAGCAGTCAGCCTGTAGAGTTGTCGGCGTGACTGTCTCTTACAGTTTGAGCTTTGATTTGCTGTTAACTTACATCATTAGATATCTTTTCTTAAAGTTTCCTCTTACTGTTAACCAGGTTTGCTCCCAAGTTTCCATCTCCCCTGTGACTGTATTTTAACCACCAACAACCTCTTTTTTTTATTTATTTTTTATTTTTTATATTTTTACTTTACACTCAAAAAGACAAAACATTGTGTTTATTATATGGTTATCTTGTCCCTATATTTAATTTAGTAACAGTGTTGTTTATTTTACTTATATTTAGCTGATTTGTGCAGGTTAATTGCCATAAAAGTCAAATCAGTACACCACTAATTAACAAAACAGTGCTGATATATAACTTAATTTAACCTTCCTCAAAATTGCAATGGGTTCCATCTGTGTTGTCATGCTTCACTTGACCTTTCTGGTTATTACTTTACAGACACACATAATGACATTTTTCCTGATTCACTGCTGTTCATTTTCATTCTTTTCTCAGGCGCAGAGTGCCTGTCTTCCCCATTTTGGTGGAGTTGACATCCATTTCAGTGGAATGATGGACTGTTTCATACAGGTTGTTAAAAACAAGGGCGTCCTCTCACTGTGGAATGGCCTTACTGCCAACACAATAAAGGTACCTTTTCACTTGTTTATTATTATTATTATTATTATTATTATTATTATTTATATCTCTACCATATATTGTATTCTCTATCAATCATGTGGATAAAGTACTGGTCTACTTTATCTTGGAACTGAAATAACTGCACATGCTCAGGAACGTGAGTGACTTTATGACGGTGAGAGAATTGTAACCCATGGCCTACAGAAAAGGGAGAGTGAGGACAGGGTGGGGGGCATGGAAAGCAATGTTCAGTGTGAAATTCATAGATCCCGTGCAAGGTGAGCAAAGTCTGTCTCTGGAACAGCATGCTCCATTCTCCTATTTCAGCTGCAAATGTTGCAGTAGTTTGACGCTGTTTTACAAAGCGAAGGCCTTGTTATGAGCATTTTTTTTTTTTCTTTCACCAAACTGTCAACCTGAATGAAAATAAGTTGTAGACACATTAAGGTTTTATTTGATAATACCCAAACCAGACCACAACCTTTTCTGTGTGGATGTATGGTCAATTTATTCACATAAAGTGTTGGCAGCATCACACTGAAAGACACTCATCTCTATTTCCCAACCTCTTTCCTCACAGATTGTTCCCTACTTTGGCCTTCTTTTCACCTGCTTCGAGATGTGTAAGCAGGGTTGCCTTTACCGCAATGGGTACATCGTCTCACCCCTCAGCTACAAACTTGCACCGGGGGTTGACCAGAGCCTCGGGCCGTACGAGTTGGAAGACGCAAAGCGCTACTTGAAAAACAGGAACTTTGGGTCAGGGGAGTCGTCTTTCAGAAACCGCTGGTGAAACTTGACATGAGAAGATATCTTGTGTAAAACACTGACTGCTGACCACACTTGACCAGCAAATTGAAATACTTGTGTCTATGATAATTGCATAACATTTCAGGTTTCATGTCTTGATAGAAGGCGTTAGCCATCTATTTAAATGATGTCCTGTCAGCAACGGTCTACCTCTTTCAGAAACATTGTTATTTTATCTGATAGTATTATTTCTTAATGAAATGTTCCCTCACCCTTCCTGTCTTTCTATAACTTTTCTTAACCAAACATTATGTGCCTTGAGCAATAACTATTTATTTCAGGGCTTATTTCAGTTATTGACGTCAAATGGTGCCATACTGTAGTTTATCAAAATAACTTGCAAATGCGCTTTCACTCCACTTCTTGTGTGATACATTATATTTTTAATGTATAATGAATGGAGAAATGTTGATGCTTCTTATGTTTGAGTATGATCAATCACGTAAATGTGCTAACATTGATTGTGATGAAAGACATGCATAAAACATAAAAATTTCATTTAGACCAATTTTGCTCCAAAGGTGTTTTTTTGTATGTTTTTGTACATCTTTAATATATTTATAATATTGCTTAACCTTGAGTTCTCATTGCTGAGGACCACTTTCCTTTTTTTCATTTTTTTTTTTACTTCAGTGAATGACTCCATTTTGACCTATAGTAAAATGCAACCTAATGTCTGCACTTTGCTACTAGTGTACTTTGTTTCCAATGAATTTCCGATTTCAATCAGGCCGACTTAATATTTAGATAATATGGTTGGATCAGTCAGCTGATTCAATAATTTCCTCCTCCATACTGTGGGAACTGAATGACAACTAAAGGACATTAACAGATGGGATGACCTTTACCCACCATAGCCTTCAGGCCTCAGCTGCTTCAAAGTGACATTTGACATGACTTTGAGCCAAATATGATCCAAAAAACTTAAAATAATGGAACAATTCTGTTAAGCTGTGATTCAATCAGAATATCTATACAACTAATTAAGTAGAATAGTTAAACAGTTTGGTCTTGTTGTGAGTTTACTTGGGTCATGAGAGAGCACCAAATCTGAATCAGAGGACATCAGTTGACCCTGCCCACTTCTACAACAGCAGACCAATCAGACGCGAGAGTCGAAGTTCACGGTTTCTCTCGCGTTCAGTCTTCTAATTAAATCCCCTCTCTTCTAGTTAGCAGTCGGCCATTTCAACTCCACCGGCAAACCCCACCGACTAAAGTAACAGGACTGTGTCTGATAACATCTGAAGATGAGTGAGACAGCTATTTCCTTCGCCAAGGACTTCTTGGCTGGTGGCATCGCCGCTGCCATCTCCAAAACAGCTGTAGCCCCCATCGAGAGAGTCAAGCTTCTTCTCCAGGCGAGTGCTAACAGAATGATGTCGCATGACTCTTTAATTAGTTGCTGCTGTTAATTAGATCCTGTCGTGCTCGTGTGTGCAACACAAAACTGTCGTTGTTAATTTGCAGCATGTTCATTCAGTAATTTCTAAGGGATGAAGGGTAAGTTTAACAACATGTAATGATACACTGTGGTAAAGGACATCATAAAGCTGATATATTGTTAAAAGTAGAAGCTGGAGTGTAAACCTAGTGAGTTAAAGCAGCTCTGTCAGAGTTTGCTGCAGGCACAGACAAGCAATGTGGCGCATCAGACCTGTTACGTAATACACCCTGCCAGTAAGCTGCTGTCTTACCACGCAAAAAATGCAGTGTTCTAAAAGCCAGACAGGGCCATCTACTGTGACTATAGTGGTCGAAAGTCCACATCTTCCATGACAGGTCTTTAGTTTGGCTTGACAACAACCAGCCAAGGTCACAGGAAGGTTTGCGCCATGGCTCCACTGCTGCATTGGGCCTGGGCTCAGCAGAAGCAGGAGGGGCTGTGAATTGTTGAATGGTTGCCATCAGAGTTGTACTAGTTGCACATGGATAGTAATGTGTCTATCAGACAGACACATAGGAGTCATGATTAGACAAGTTAGAGGGTTAACTGTAGATGTTCATTTACACTGATGAAGAAATAGGCTGATGTCAAACTTTATCTGCTTATCCTGCCTTTATATTATAATCTGTAATGGCTGTATCTCTGCTTTAATTACAGGTACAACATGCCAGCAAACAGATTACAGCTGCCACACAGTACAAGGGCATTATGGACTGTGTCGTCCGTATCCCCAAAGAGCAGGGCTTCCTCTCATTCTGGAGAGGGAACCTCGCCAACGTCATCCGATACTTCCCCACTCAGGCCCTCAACTTTGCTTTCAAGGATAAGTACAAGAAGATTTTTCTCGATGGCGTGGACAAGCGCACACAGTTCTGGAGATACTTTGCGGGTAACCTAGCGTCTGGTGGCGCCGCCGGAGCCACTTCCCTCTGTTTTGTCTACCCCCTCGACTTCGCCAGAACACGTCTGGCTGCTGATGTCGGCAAATCCGGACAGGGGCGTGAGTTCAAAGGCCTGGGAGACTGTTTGGTGAAGATCTTCAGGTCTGATGGCCTCAAGGGTCTGTACCAGGGCTTCAACGTGTCAGTACAGGGCATCATCATCTACAGAGCTGCTTACTTTGGCGTCTACGACACGGCTAAGGGTGAGTTTTCATTATCAGGTATTGAAAAGCTTGATGTACCTTGTCTCAGTGGAGCCTTTTGAGACTTTAGTTAACCCTCCCGATTTCTCTTACAGGCATGCTTCCAGACCCCAAGAACACACACATTTTTATAAGCTGGATGATTGCTCAGACTGTGACTGCGTGCGCTGGTTTTGTGTCCTATCCCTTCGACACTGTCCGTCGTCGTATGATGATGCAGTCTGGACGGAAAGGAGGTAATAAACGCACACAACATATCAAAAGTAGAATTTTCTGTTTTTGCTGCTGATACTAGAATAAACGTGTGACATCTTTTGTAATTCTGTCACCTCCCCCCGCCCCCACCCCCTCAGCTGACATCATGTACTCTGGCACCATTGACTGCTGGAAGAAGATTGCACGTGACGAGGGCCCCAAGGCCTTCTTCAAGGGAGCCTGGTCTAATGTGCTCCGAGGCATGGGTGGCGCCTTCGTGCTCGTCTTGTATGATGAGCTTAAGAAAGTCCTCTAAGTTGCTTTTTTATGTTCACTGTTCATGTTGTGAAATTTTACTGTAACATATCTTGTACATTTCGGAAGAATTTAAATGCCAGGCTATATTTATAGGGACCAACTAGTATTTTTCTACTAGTTGCACAGGGGGAATCTGTTATGCGCTTCTCTCTTGGCCCATGTTTTTTTTCTTTTGCCTCTTACCAGAATGTCATTCCCTGAACACAGGAACCTTGCCGAAAAAAGAGAAATAAACACAACCTACTGAGTGAATCTCCTTCCTGGTTTCTGTGGTAGAATGTATGAAGGGTAACCTTACAGACGGAGTGACGGAGTGTCGCAGCTCACGTGCTGCTTCCAGAATCCATTTGGCAGCGTCCTGTGTGATTGTAAGCTTAGATCTGCTGAGGTCTCTCAAGTTGTAGTTTGAGGCGAGCCAAAATCAGCTGAGGAAGTTGACTTCCTGACAATATTTCAACCAAGGCATACTTGCAGCAAAGTGATACGCAGGAAGTTGCAAGCTTTACCGGTGTATTTCACATATTGATGTATAGTCCGCAGACTTTCTGCAGAAAAGCAACCATGGATTATCTGTCGCAAGGTGGATTAATCCAACCTTCTAAATATACTTTCATCTCCTGCCAAGTGTCTTCTGACTCCCAACTGGTGTGACTGAGAACTTTAACCTTGAGCTGTTTGAACATTCACCAGTATGACACACCTGCTCCAGTTATTTATTATCACGGTCAAGGGATCTATAGAGCTCTTGTCAAATTAAAGTGTGTAAAAACTTAATTGTAGCTGTGTATTACAGTAAAGAAGCAAAGGACTCCTAGGGTTCATGGTTAGGTTTTAGGCTGGTGTTGTGTATTTTAAGGGATGCCATAAATTGAATTCCTCCTGATTCATGATCTTGCCAGCTGTTAAAAAAGCGCATGATTATAGCCTACACAGGACAGAACATGTCCTTTTTAGTGGTCATTCTATAATAGCAGATTGTAGTCTTTGTCCGAGTGCTGCCCGTCCAAATATGAGGTCACAGGGCCACTTGGCAAAAATGTCAGTACAGCCAAGTTCTGTGTCTACAGCTGACAGCTGAGTATTCATTCACTGTGGCTGTAATTACCCTTATTGTAAGTGTGACTATAATAGTCTATGAGAATATGTTATATTAGGGTCTAAAATATTAGTCCAGCTTTGAACCATTATTTGCTTTTGCAGTTCATCAAAAGTTTATTTCTGTAGTATTTTTCCCATGTGACTCTTCACTTATGGTTAAAATGAAAAGTTCAAAATCATTAACCAAGGAGCTAAAACATTGTGTTCTCTCACTGCATTTAGTGTGATTGTCAATTAGACTTACTACTTGTAGTAAGAGTAAAATGCCAGAAAAATGAACTTCTGAAGCTGATATACATTGAGGTGAATGTGTGTGGTCATCCTGTGAACTTAAACATTAAGCAGTATGTAGTCCATGTGTTTTGCACACTTAACCCAGACTGATCTTGAACGGAGGAAATAGACTTATTTTAGCAACACTATCAGATTACATGATTTACTCAGCAGGGTGTAGTCTAATCTCCTTTTAGTAATTCAGAAAGTCTTGGACGTAACCAATAACCCAGGGAAATCAGTTTTTAATTGTTTTGACCACTCCATCCCCAAAAGTCCCTCTCAGCAAGTAGCACATAGTTAATCCTAAAATCAGCAAGCCTCTTTCTACAGCTGCTCTATTACAACTTTAACAAGGATTAGTGAGTCTGTCTGTGTATCTTAAGATACGCTGTGCTTCCTCGAGGTCAAGTCGGGGTTAACAAGTCAGACAATGTCGCCTTTTTCAGTGTTTTTTTTTTTTTTATTAGTAGGCTGCAATTATACATTTATTAATATTTCTCAGTATTTAGAGACCATAACTCTTCAAACCTATTGTGTTTATTTAATGTTTTGAGTCTCTGTTAGATATTCCTGCAGATTGTGACCTCATTATTTTGAAATGTATAAATAAGTCACATGAAAACCTATGTAGATAACTGCAGACCAAACCAAAAAGTGTGACACACAGTGATTGAAAAGGGTCTCAAAGATTAAGGTCAGGGAGAGTTTTATTTTCAAATGAACATGGTGAAAAACAATTCAAATTAATTTTAGTAAACTCTTAAGCCCTTATATTCTGAAGGTCCCTGATATTGCAAATAGAAACACCTGCTGTAACTCCTTTGTGTTTGACGTTGAGGTGTTGTGGTCCAGTGGTGGAGGAAATATTCAGATCTTTTACTTAGATTTTTTTACTTAATAATAATGTAGCAATATCACACTAAAATATTCAGTTAGAAGTCCTGCATTCAAATTTTGACTTAGCTAAAAGTACATTGGTATGAGCAACAAAACGTACTTAAAGTTATCAAAAGTAAAAGTACTCATTAGGCAGGAGAATGGTCATTGTAATGCTACCGTATCATATATTTTCACCTGTTGTTACTATAACATTACTATTAATGTTGTAGCCAGTGGATGCAGAGCTAATTTTAACTACTATGTATATTTTACTATTTGGTGATTTTCTATTTTAATGTTAATCTGAAATGTAAAGTTGTCAGATAAATGTAGTGGAGTAAAAAATTAAGTATTTGCCTCTGAAATGTACTGGAGTAGAATTATAAAGTAGCTTAAAATGGATATAGGCCTACAGAAGTATAAATATTATAAACAAAATGTACTTAAAGAATCAAATCTAAAAAATATTCATTTTAAGCAATTATATTATTAGATTACTATTACTAATGCATTCATGTGTAAATCTACATTGCAACATATTGATAAGATCATTTGTTTTACGTGACTATTAATTGTCAAAATAATGCAGTGAAGTAAAGGTATATTAATATATATATATATGTTCTTAAAAGTACTTGAGTACAATACTTTAGTTACAATCCACCGCTCTTAAAAGGGTTTGATAGTCAATGTTTACAGATGGAGGTCTACGGATCACTGGAGCTTCAGCACTTCACATTAAAAGCCTTCTGTCAGGCGGCCTGTTGCGTAATTTCAGCTGTGAGACTGAATTGCATCATAAATCCACCGGGTCATGACCTCAGTGATTTCCACTCATGAGGAAAAACCACACAAGCCAGTAGGGTTTTTTGATAGTTTGATTGATTTAGTAAGTTAAAGTTACATGTTACACAGGGTATGTGCTTATAGTATTCCATCCATTCTGCTTAATAGTTACATTTATAATGTGGAGAGCATTTTGTGGTTAAATGTAATAATACCCCTAAAGGTCTGTCTGAAGGTTTTCCATAATACATCCATGACCATGAGGGTTTCCCATCAGGCATGATTATCATACCCAGTAATTGTAGAACTATTTCCAAAGTGTATTCACTGTCATTCTTACTGTGTATATTCACCATTTCCTCCTTTACAGGCATACTTTTTGGCAGATGTCTGCAGTTGGCTTTGCTGCGCTGTATGTTGTCGAATTTACTCTCAACAGCAGTTGTTGAAGAGCAGTGTTAGCGCCACCTTGTGGTTATTAACTATCTGCTCCTTCCTTAAATTATTGCCAAGTAGGTTTTCACATACAAGGAATTTGCCTGGGTATTTTGGTGCATAACAAGAAACATAGTAAGAGAAAAGAATAAAAAAACTACTACACTACCTCAAATGTCAAGAATCATAAATACGAAATGGACAAGTGTACAATAAAAATAAGTAGCCTAATATATATATTTTTTAAATGTACAGTATTTGAAACAAAGAGGATGAAATGTGCACGTTTACAGTATAAAGTATAAAGAATATGTACAATAGTAATAATCCTAATTAATTCAATATCAATTAAATAGTACTTATTCATTTATATTATTATTAAATATTAAACCAGTGGTTTCCAACCTTTTTGGCTTGAGACCTTTTACAGAAAAAACTAGTGTTTTGAAGTTGAAGAAGTTCGTCTTTGAATAAATAAATATATAATAAATAATAAAATATTAAATAAATGGAACCATCAGTTCCTCAGAGCTCCCTGCTTTCAGGTAAAGCTGTTACCTGTAGATGGCATCCACGCGCACTTTCTGCAGCCAATCACAGTTCTGCTTTAACCAGTTTAATAAAGTTCCTTTTTTCCCCCGCAGTTTCAATTTATGTAAACGGAAACTGGCGTCTTGTTTTCGGTGCTAAGTATGTGTGTGAACAAACCAGCTCTGCCTATGTGGAACACACATCGGCTTAAAGTCAGACAGACGAGCAGAAAGAGTCTCTTGTAAGAAAAGAAGATGTATCTATGGCGCTTCTCTATCGCCATAACCCTCGGTTTGATGTGGTATTTTTCAGACTGTGGTCGCACAGTGACACAGTACTTTTTATGTTTCGTCTTTTGTTTTTCTACTCCACTGTTATTCAGAAACAGTGGACGAGAGAGCAGCACTCAAACTGATGAAGAGACGAAGGAAAACCCACTCCAGGTATTAAATACATATTTTTTTTGCATTGTCCGATATCTCCTCATTCTCAATCGCAGGAAAGAGCTGAGCTGATTTTACGAGCACTGCATGACCAGAAACTGAGTCATGTTTTAATGAGGTAAGCCTTGCTGTATGCTTTAATAAGTGAGATAAGTAATGGTACTTGTCTGCCGTGTTTACAGGTCAGGCTACACAAACACCTGAGCTGTGTGATAAGTAAAAATAGTAAAATATTGAAAAGTTAGCACTTAACAGCATGAGGTGCATTGTTTTGACCTGAGGCCTGAATAACTTGTTTTCACTCATTACATAGCTTACTCTGTAACCTAGAGTTCAGCACTAACTAATGTTATAGTTCTTACTGTACTCTATTAATCCCTGGTAGGTCTACTTCGGTTAGCTGACTCATAGTTTTGTGTTTTCCAGGAAACTGTTGACCGAGAGTTGTTGGGTGACTTGACAGATGGAGGAGGCAGCAAACAGGCTGAACCACTGGACTCTCAGTATCAACATGTAAAGATGTCTCTACAGCAAGGTGAGGCATGTCTTACACAGGAGAACGTGTGTTTTACAGTGGTGTAAACACAGTTGTCTTTGCAGTTCAGAAACACTTTTCATGAAGATGTGAAATCCAGGTTCTGCTCTTGACTGTCTTTGTCAGTAAATTTGACGTCTGTTTCGACTTGACACAGTTGAAAAGGGCGGTTTTGCATAGACAAAGCAGCAGCTGGTGCTCACGTTACATGAAACAAGTAAGGGGCTTTAAGGAAAGAAATGTTTTTTCCCTATTTATACGTACAAATACAGCTGAAAAATGTAAGACATAAAACTATAATATAGTCTATTTACATGTGAAGTGATTTTATTCCAACCCGTTTTTGTGCCTTTTTTCATTGAAAGTCTGTGTATGCCTGTAAATCATTGAAAATATGAATAATTCACAACTTTTAAAAAAAATCTTATGGTCTACGGACATAAGTGACTGTGTGAAGTCCCACATCAGCGCTCTCAGCTGGTTTTCTCAGCTTTTCTCTATATGATATATAAATAACGTTATGTTGCTGTTAATAAAACATGCTCCCTAGAGGGACCTGACTTCAGTTCAGAGGGAAATCCTGTCATGGATATTTGTGCTGAGTTTTGAATTGAATAGTTTGGACAGGAGTTTAAGAAGAAAGTAAAAAAAAAACAGAGCTTGAATTTCACCAAACGCGCTTTAAAGTCGCTGTGGTCCTCGAGTTTGATGTTTAGGGGGAGAGTGGGGGCTGTTTGGTGTTAACTTTCCTGTGTAACTGCTCTCCTCAGTGTTTGAGTGCGCCTACGCCCAGCTGGTCCTGCCTTGGTACGGCCTTCCTGAGCCACGCAAGAACCAGCCTCTGTACCAGGTGCTCAGCAGAGAGTTTGATTTCGTAATCAACCGGATCATTGGGAGAGCCAAAGACTTTGATGTTTCCCAGGCCATCGTGGGCTCCGTTCGTATTTTGACCCACCATTTGCATAATGCGAAGCAGTCTGACAGGTGAGACTTTACACGTACGTTCTCTCAGAATTCATGCTGCTTCAGTTACACTTTGCACTCAGTAATGTGTCTGAGCTCCATAAATACCTCTATATCTTTTTATCACGTATGATAATTTACCTTACTTTTACAAGATTATATCTGCAGTGACACCCTAATGGTTGTTTTTATGCTGAATGGTATTTCAGTACATTGCGTTAAGATTTAGATCGAGTGATTGTCAGAGATGTGTGGTGATAAACATCTATGATCCAGTGCTGTAATAATCACCTCTCGTTTGGTTTCTGTTTCAGAGAGCTCTTGTTCAGCTCCAGAGCAGAGGAGATCGCAGTTCTTCGAGAGTTTTCTGATGCTCTAGTACGTAACCTTTTACCCAAATCTCTCTGTGACCTAGAAGTCAACCGCTGTGCCTTAAACGAGGTTATTGCCTTAAAGGGTAAGAAAGCATTAAATTCTCTCTCCGCAGAAATACACTCTTATGTAAGGGCTAAGCCTCTGAGAATTTATTTTACAAGTGTGTATTGTAGGTAATCCCTTTTTTCTTTTTGGCATTGTAGAGTTTAGGGCATGAATTTTGGGCTGCATAAAAGGAAGGCGCTCTTCTGTGGTCATTTGCCAATTCCCTTTTAGGTTTTTGTCTTCTTCTTTTTTAGTAACAGATAAAATGTCTTATCTCGTGGGAGTCTTGCTGTGCAGTAGGTTTTGCAATTATCCATGTAGCTCAGTTACAATAAGTGCTTTTTACAGCGTTAGTTAAGAGATTATGTGCATCTTGGCAGCTAGAAACAGATAATTTCTAATTGTATAGTTTTGCTTAGAGACACATAATTCAGTCTTTGCAACAAATTGGAGCAGTTGGTAAATTATACAGGGCTTTGCTTTTATAGTTAAATTGACAATCCTGATTTTTGCCTAATATCGTGATGTATTGTACCACTTATTCTCAACTACACAAGACATTACAAGTCAAAACAAAATTTTTTATAAGGGCTGATACGCCACATTTAAAGTAATACTTTGACATTTTGGGAAATACAAGTATTTGCTTTCTTGTACAGATTAAACAAACAAGATCCAACATGTAAATTTGTGAACTTTAGAGGTGCTGGTAGGTGGATTTTGTTATCTTTGGACAGAGACAAGCTGTTTTCAGTCTTAATTCTATGCTAAGATAACCAGCTGCTTCTAACTCGTGGCAAGAAAGCAAATTAGCATATTTTGGAAAATGTTCTATTCCTTTTTAAAACGGCAGAATCTATTATTACTGACTGCAGCTGTGTTAAGAGGATTCAAAAACATGACTCATTACAATCCTATAATATTGTGAAATGTGAAAATTGTGCCTCCTGATTTTCCTGATTATCATAACAAACGGTGCTTGTAGGATTAGCATGTTGGCTGTTTTCTACAGGGTTGGGCCTGTTGGTGAAATGGCTGTCGGAACCCGACAACCTGAACCAGCTGGTGGTGAGCCAGCTGGACAGCGTGACCCCCAAAGGCTCTGTGGAGGATCTGTGTGGATCAGACCCGGATAAAACCTCACTGGCTTCACAGGAGGGCGAAGGCGAGGGCAAGGGCAATGAAGTGTGAGTGGCTGTCATCTTTTGCACCCCGCTGGCTTGACCTAGTTACAGTGAGCCTCAAAGCAACGACTGTGTGAGCCTCTTTCTGTGGTTGAAATTGGAACTGACCAGGTTTTTTTCTGGTGGCTATTTTTTATATTGATTTCTAGGAGCTTGGAGGGAGCAGGGATTTCAACCAGCACCAGGATCAAGGCCAAAAGCAAAGGTGCGTTTTTAGATTTGAGTTGTTATGATTAAAAGGCTTTTTTTATGTAAAGCTCTTTGACATTCTTTGTAGCAGTGCACATGATTCTAACCTGTTTTTTTACTTTGAGTGTGAAAACATTTCAGATGAGACTTATGGAAGAGTTGAGGAAGGCAGATGGAGTAGTTTGTGGTTGTTTAGAAAATAGAGGCCTGTGCTTGCATAACGCCTTGCTCAACAGTTTGAAGAATAGCAGTGTTGACATTATAATTTTCTTTACCAGCCTGCCTTTCAGTGCAGAATTAATCCGCTGTTTCTTTTGTTTGTTGGTCCAGACAGCTAATTACACAAACTGCAAGCTGAATGTCAAATAATTTCTGTGTGTGCAACTTCTATCTCTTTGTATTGCAAACAATCCAAAATGTTGGCTAATCGCTAAATAGGAATTGATTATGCCATGATAATGAATAAAAATGACAAATGTGTGTGTTTTCTGTAATGATCATAAATTCTGAAAAAATGCCATCATTTGTCATAATATGTAAGAATTATTTAACTGATGGGATATTTATTCATTATAAGGCCATCACATTGATTATAACATACACATTTTGATTACTAATCATGCTTACGTGCCTAATGAAATGTTGATTATATCTGGTGAATAGTCTTTCTTGCTACATTTCCAACTAGAAGGGCACTGAGAGAGCACAGACCTCCGCCAAGGCTATGCCACAATGTTAACGAAAGAGAAAAATAATTTATGTATCTGCCCGTGATTCGATCCGATCAAAATGTATTTGTATAATCTCCTCGTTGGAGGTAACTATAGTGATGCATAAAGGTCCCATGGTAGGAAAATTTCACTTTATGAGTTTTTAACATTAATTTGAGTTCCCCCAGCCTGCCTATGGTCCCCCAGTGCCTAGAAATGGTGATAGGTGTAAACCGAGCCCTGGGTATCCTGCTCTGCCTTTGAGAAAATGAAATCTCAGATGGGCCGATCTGGAATCTTCTCCTTATGAGGTCATAAGGAGCAAGGTTACCTCCCCTTTCTCTGCTTTGCCCGCCCAGAGAATTTGGCCCACCCATGAGAGAGAGAGAGAGAGAGAGAGAGAGAGAGAGAGAGAGAGAGAGAGAGAGAGAGAGAGAGAGAGAGAGAGAGAGAGAGAGAGAGAGAGAGAGAGAGAGAGAGAGAGAGAGAGAGACATCATGACTTTCAAACGAGCAAAGTGGAAGTTGGTCAAGGCCACACCCCCACCCTCCACCTTGCCCCCCCCCCCTCTCTCCTCCTCAATAGCTACAGACACAGAAATGGCACATTCTAAGGAAAGCTAATTGTGGGACTGGCTCTAGTGGCTGTAATTCTGTACCAAGGCTGAATTTTGGGAAAGAGACTTCAGATACAGTATTAGGGGACCACTAAGGTCTATATAAAAGCATCCAAAGAGCGCCATGTCATGGGACCTTTTAAGAGTTTACAATAAGCATCACTATCTCAGTGCAGAATTGTTTTTTCAGATTTACAGTCAAATTGTTGTGAAGGTCGAGGTAGATTGCATTGCTGTTCTCTCCATGTACAATACTCAGATATATATCTATATATATATAGAATATATCAGAAAGAGACATTGTATTTCTTCAAAGCTATGGTGTACACAATAAAAGAAAACAAGTAAAAGAGACAATAAAAAAAAAAAGGCAAGGTAAAATACTGACTAACATAACATAAGTTCTCTCTGACTTTTAAAATGTGGTTGTCATTTTCAGCTAACAAGTTAAAAGAAGGATGGTCTAAATTTGTGGACAAGGTGAAGTCTAAGAAGGCCGCGAAGAAGAAGATAAAAAACATGGAGCAGGATGTGATGCTGAGGATGATGTTGATCCAGGGAGACGTGTCCAACGAGGACGATGTCGGCAGCAGGGAGGGCTCCGTTAACAGCCAGCAGGACTCTGACAGGGTTAGTCTGCTGCAGATATAACGCAATATACTAAACTAAAGATGACAATTTGTGAAACATGACATATTCATTGTCGCTTTTTTTGGCCAAACGCCATTAGGAGGACGATGATCTGGAGAACTACTTGACAAGCGTCCAAGAGGACATGATGGAATTCAAGCTGTCGTATGAGATGTGGGCGCGTTGGCCACTGGGCTGTCAGCATCCCTCATGTGAGTTATAAATATCAGTGACAGTGTGGAATGTCCCAGAGACTTGTTATCTGTCTGCTGAGACTCTGTAAAAGCTTGTCCTTGGATGACATGTTAATATTTGAGCTGGAGTCTGAGTAGGGTGTTGACTGTTGTAGGCCGACTGGGATGATGAGGAGCTAATCTTCACCATTCACCTGGAGGAGAAGGGCAGCCCTGAGAACCTACAGTGGGACATCAGGAAGACCTACATGGATGTTATATACTTCCGCAACACATGGCAGGTAAAAGGCAGATGGAGGGCCGTGTGTGTGTGTGTGTGTGTGTGTGTGTGTGTGTGTGTGTGTGTGTGTGTGTGTGTGTGTGTGTGTGTGTGTGTGTGTGTGTGTGTGTGTGTGTGTGTGTGTGTGTGTGTGTGTGTGTGTGTGTGTGTGTGTGTGTGTGTGTGTGTGTTTTAGTTTTTTTTCTTCTAATTTTATATATATATTCTGCTTTTAACTGATCTAATCACCTTTGATATACACTCAGTTGCCAGTTTATTAACATCTCTCTGAAACAGTTTTAAAAAACTGATTATAACCTTCATGATGGGAGGATTTATTACAGGGCTGATGTATTAGACTGCATTAGTGTTAGCTAGGTGTACCCAGTAGGTGATATGAGGGGGCGTGCCACCCCCTTGTTAGCAAAATGACCAAAGTGCATGCCCCTTGCTAATCTGCCATTCCCACATCTAGAAATGGTTTGAATATTTGAATCATACATGATTTATTTTCTGACATGCAAAGCAAATTTCACCCAGAATGAAATTGTTTACTGAAATACGGGAACATTAGTTTAAAATGACAAATTCACTTTTGATTAACCATAATCATGCAGTCCAATGTTATGAATTTCTGTAGCACAATTTAAAAAGATGGTTTTCTACAAATAGACAGGCATCATCATGTGTATTGATTTGAAAGAAGATCTTTTGGTTGTCAGGATTTATTTCCTTTGATTTTAGAGAAAAGGGTGGTGTTTCCTGCTTACTGTCTATTCAGCATGAGCCAAACTTTTGCCTGATGTCAAAAACAGTTCAGTCTCTAAGCTTTCTTGTCCTAAAAACACTCTTTTCTTTTTTTCAGGACTCGACCAACCTACCCACGATCCTGGTGCTGGAGGAGTCTGAGGTCAACGAGTTTGAAGAAGAAGCCAGAGTATCAGTGGAGCATTTCCTGCAGGTTAAAGACACCAGAATAACACATAGATATGCTGACATAACAACTTCAGTCACAATCTTTATGACTCATCATGTTGGTATGTTATTTTCTAGGAGTTAGTTTCTGATAATCTGATTGGCCACACTCAACCGGTTTTCCAGTTCCTCTGCCCACTTGACAAACTGCTGAATGAGGAAGAACATTATGAAGGCCTGTGGGGCCTTCTCAGCGGCTTGGCTTACTTCTTGACTCCAAGTCAAGAGGAAGACGAGGTAAAGTTACTCTTTTACTACTTTTGATGGTTATAGTAAAGTTATGGCAATGACCAAAACCATGGAAATAAGACTCAAGTTGCAAGCCATTGGGGTTGAGGATATCCTGATTTGAAGCTCCTACTATATGTCAAGCTCCCAAAACAATGGATCACCTGTTTGTAACGCAGGATTTGTGTAAAAATTTGAGTACAGGATCTTTACATATAAATCAACATTCATTATATTAAAGCCCTTGCCAAACAAGTTCACACATTGCAAATTTAGCCTATGGCGCCAGGGAAAGCTCCGTATTTTTCAGTATACCAAAGTTGTGGTGTCTAGTGTGTGTGCCGCAGTGGAATGTTGGCGATATTTGTATACAGAACAATTAGTTTATTAACTCCACAACAACATCCTTACATGAGCAGTACTCTAAGTGCCATCAACCGACCTTGCTCACTACCTTACAGTTCTTCAAGTGTAGTTGCTTATTCTGGCTCTCTGATTGGCTACACGGTATGTTAGTCTACCTGTATTACCCAACACCTTGACAGGCAGGAAGGGGGAGAGAGACCACAGTGCTGTAGTGCTATTATGAATCCTACTTATTTTCTTAAAGGTCCAGTGTGTAACGTGTTTAGTTGTTCATTATCAAAATCTATGTTGCCCATTCACAAACTTTTTCATAAATATTTACCACCACCATCAATTCCAAGTATTCCTTTTGGCTTGAAATTTTACATTGCATTTGCATGAACTGGGGTAGACGCCCCATATTCATGTGCCATCTTGAAATACTGCTACGCCTTTCACGTTTTCGCTGTCACATGATAAACTCACAGGTGCTGCTAATGCTGCTAATGGGTATCGTAGCTTCCCAGCCCTGGCAAGTTTGAAGAAGAAACTTTGAGGACCACACATATTCAAAATCCAAATTTCAGGAACATGAGTCCTCTTCTTCACCCAGGATATTGAAAAGAGCAAGAGACCAGCTTTTTGAAGTGTGAAGGCTACTGTAGCTGTAATACGTACTTTGAACTGCGTGGTGCGAGAGAGTTGATTGCGTTATATGATCTCAACGCTAGATGGGAGAAATTCCTACACAGTAGCCCTTTAAGCATGTCGACAGTGTTTGTGTATTTACTCTCATTGCCAGAGGGGGGAGACAAAGGTTCCCCACTCCGGCTTAAAAATGTATAGTTTCAAGCTGACATCATTATGCTCCTTCTAAATAGTAAATTGAACTTAATGTGTAAATTTGTTGGAGTGCCCCTTTTAAAAATGTCTGACTTTAAATGGATTAGCTGTTGGTGTCTGCCACTCTGCACCATAAAGGCCGATGCCTCGGGATCAGCTGTCGCAATCTGATTGCTTTGTTTTCCTCTGCAGAGCTCGAGCCCTCAGACAGAAGCCCCAAAAGAAATCATGACACCATCTCTACATCCAGAACTGACAGCTCTGCCTTTAGAAAACCCTGGTGCCTCTACTGAGAAGGGCAATGATGTTCCCAGTGCTTCAGTCCCAACTATTGTTATCTCCCAATATAATTCTTCTTCAGAACCGCCTGAGAAAGCAGAAATCGAAAAGGAGCCGCAGTCTGCTGCTAACTCGGACTCTTCAAACGAAAACTGTTCCCAAGACATAACAGAAGACTCTGATAATCCCTTAACCTCTCACTTTAAAACTATTTTCAAAGGACTGACCCGTTCCAGGTCACAAGAGTCTCTGGTCTCGACAAGAAACGGCAGTGATGAAGACCTGCCTGATTCAGACTCCACGCCACACAACAGCCAAATCGGAGGCGTGCAGGGGGAGATCGCAGAAGGCCCGTCTTTGCTTCATTCCAGTGTAAGGTCAAATAAAAAGGAGAACATATGTTTCAAGATGTCAAGTGGAGTGAACAAGGCTAAAGGGAAGGATCAGGGCACTTCACCGAGAGGGCAGAACTCCCGGTGTCAGAAGAGCCAAGTCGGCAGGGAGCAGCTGGAGGCGACCAAAGCCATATTTGATCTGCTGAAAGAAATATCTGGTTTGTTCCATGTTTAAACTGTTGTTTACAACATTAAGAACTTCATGATCTTACCAGTGTTTTTGTATGTTGTAGGCCTTTTATTTATTTATTTATTTATTTATTTATTTTGTTTGCAGTCTGCATTATAATTTATCATGTGATATTTTAAGGTGAACTTGTGGACTGTTATGATAAGTCTTTTAGGTGGTGCATTCATGTGCTTGTGACAAGCTCAGACAATCCATGTTTGACAGTTGGCAGCCAAACCGCAGAAGACGGCAATAAGCAAACATTGATGTGAAGGATCATGTTAGTTAGGTAACTTCATGCACTAAGGGAGAGGAGGGGTTTGTCTATGTAGATGCCTAATTAAAAAGGTTGTAGGATATCTAAAATACTCAAATAAATCAAAGGTTTTGATGTTTGGTTTACAAAATGATTAACAACTCATCCAAGAAGCTTCATCAGGAGCATTCCAGTGCATTAACGTTCACTGTGATGAATTATCTACCTTAGCTAAATATTTCTATAGCAAACTTCAAACCTATATAAGTTTTCCACATTGTCTACGGATACTGACAGTGAATTTATACTACTCTGTTATTTGAAAAGGTCCCTAAAAGATTACAGAGAATTAACAAGCCAGGTCAAGTCAATGTTATCTATGTAGCCAAACGTAGGAAAGCTTTTTTGCACACCTCTTTTGTTGGGCAGGTGAGTAGGATATGATCAAAAGTAGCAGATCAAATTTTTAGTATAAATCTATATAGCCAAAGAAATTTGAGGTAGAGGGCAAGACGGAGAGCTTCACAGTCTGTACAACATGCAACACTGTCGTTAGACCCTAAACCCAACTCTGCAGCTACAGATCTTTTTTAGCTTAAGTGTCAGGCTTGCACATTCACTGTTTTGATCTCGGCCAAATAAGCTTGAACATGCAAAAACACTGATATGATTTTCTTTTTTCTTTTTTTAAGGCTGTCTTCTTGAAAATAGACTTAATACTCTGTCTGTCTTAACAGGGAACTCCATCCTTGTAAACATATTTGATGCCATTTTGAAACCTGTTATGCCCATCCTAAAAAAGTAAGTTTTGGTGCTGCCTTCCAACCCTCCAATAAAACACAGTTTTATGGCGCACTTGGATCTGGTCTGTGAGTGACTTCTGGTTGTGTTCACCTCCAGAAAAGTGAACTCTTTCCTAAACAAGATGAACCCGACAGAAGTGCAGATAGCCGCATACATCAACACCCTGCGTGAAAAACAGTGGCCAGATTTTCAACCCGCTGCACCTCCTCCTCCTCTTCCTCCTCGCACTGATGAGGAGAAGACCAAGACCAGGGATAGAGCGCACAATCTAATCAATGCCAGATGTAGGTGACACCTCTGCACCAGTAGGAAATATACTGTTGTTTTTGGCAGTTTATAATCCATTTAAGATGTATTTTTATGTTCTCTTCGTAGATTCAAACTATCTTATCCTGAAGAAAACAGATATGGAGTCTGTTTTTAATATTTTCCAGGACGGTGAAAAAAACAAAATGCTGGTATATGTGAGTATCTCAACATTTACCTTCTGTCACATTCCCTAGGTAATTGTATCTAATTTACACAGTTTCTTTTCAATATAGTATACACATCTTGTTCTTATTGATCTTTCATAACAGATGCTCCTGTCATTCCTATTAAGGGAATTTTTTCCCAATGAGCATTCCCTAAATGTGAGCGCCGCTGCCCTGCAGAAAGTGACCAACTCCACCAGCTGAGCTGAATCCTTGATTGTGTTTTTAATGGTACTTTTTTGACATTTTTTAAAACATAAAATTATTTATTATTATTATTATTTTATGAAAATGCCTTGGAATATTTGTGGCAAACACTACTCTCTGTCGCGTTTACCTCAAACATACTATGAACATTTTGTGAATTTCCTTTTTATTTTGTATATTGAACTTTGTAAGTTATAAACCCTGACTTAAATGTGTGTGAAATCAGAAACATTAATTGTGGGAGCTGGCTTACTACTTAATTGTAAAACTCATTGTAAATATTTCATATTTACAGTTTGAATTTCACCCATCATGTTTTAATGTAAAGTCATTTAAATTTTCTAAAATATTTTGCATCAGTTTTATAATATCCCACAATTACAATTCACCTAAATCTGTCAAAGTTGACCGTACCGCTATCAAAGGAAGCTGTTAATGTAAATAACTTGAATTTATTTCAAATAAAATATTTTACTGAAAAGTCTTTGTCTGTTATATTTCTGGCTTCATCTATTTGAGTGAGTTTGGACTCTGTAAAAGTTAAATATTGTAAATTTAGAAGATGTAAATAAGTTGCTGATGCCAGCAGCTTATTTGCTCTTGTAGCCAACCCAGGCTACTCTCTGATGCAATATTTGGGTAAAATATATTTCGGACGAGTTGAGCAAGTTCATCCACCAGGGAAATCCTGTAGGTGTAGTGTGAGATGTATTAAAATAATTACTTTAATAAAAAATACTAGACTAAAGTGTCTCTATAGCCCTTAATGGAAATGCTGTCTCGAATGCTCTTGCTGTAACCAAATTAATTCGAGGATTATTCTGGTCCAGGTCACAGGAGGGAGATTATCAAGCAGCATAACAACATGAAGCCATGTTTTATTCACTGACGTTCCTGTAGCCAGGTAACAACAGAACCAAACACTTTGATTTACAGAAGTTGAGCCTATCTGGCTATCTATCTATTACCAGCCTGAGGTGATGACTTGTTAACATGAATTCAAAATGACAAACTCATGATGAAAATTGGGGGGTTAAGAAAAGAAAAAAAAAAAAGTTTAAGGTGAAATATAAGACTACTTAATCAAATAGTAGAAGTTGCTGTGTCAACAACCACCCACCCTTCTGAAGAGTCCTTAAGCAAGACCTCAGCTCTGTTTCCACCACCGAGTCGTTGCTGCAGCTGCTCCTCCGCTCCAGCAGGGGGCAGCTTTGTGATTAACCGCAGCACACAGCCCGCTGTTCAGTAATCCAACATGTCTGCGCCCTGAAGGATGCTGCTAACGGCGTGAAGGTACAGGACAAGTCACAGGTATGGCAACACTGCGATATATGTCGCCTTTTTTAGAGTTTAACACGGTCCTCTTTGACCCGTTATAAAGGGTTTAAGCTGTTTCTCGGCGTACTCGGAAGGTTAATGATGCAGTTAACGCGCCTGTAGCTTTCAATGTGACTATAGACACAAGGTGTCAAACGCGTATGTGTTTTGTTAGTTGGCTAGTGTAAAGATGTAAGCATGTTTGTCCCACATTGTATCCGTCTTATTATTGTTACTCGTCTCGTAGTTTTGGTTCCCCAAAAGAAAAGAGTCTTAATCGTGCATGGTTTTTACACTTCACCTGGAAGCCAAGTGCTGAAGTGTAATTATGTGGAGACATCTGTGTGGGGGTAGGCCAGAGTGAGTGAAGGCTTTACAACTCTTTTCTGTTAATGTAAATTATAGAAATAACACGAACTGCATGTTTCTGTACACATTTGTCATTAGTTTCTGTTATGCCATTTAAATGAAATGCAGTCCCTAAAAACTTCGTACGGCTTCTGAGCAAAATGGATCCTACATAACACCAGATATTCTGCCAAACGTTTGCTGTTTTTGGTTGAGAAATGTTGGTATTTTTGTTTGTGTATGAGGCTCTTTTGGAAGAAAAAGAAACGGCCATGTCGTTTACATGCATGCACTATTTAGGATTTAGCAATATTGTATTTAAAATGTTGTTGTTGCTCAGTTGTGGGGTTGTTTGCTTATGTTCCCAGGCCACTGTCAATCAAATCTGATCAAAGCACAACCACACAGTTTTGAAAAGGCAGATTATCTGAAATTTCTTAATTTAATAAACATTCCCTGATGAATCTTGATTGCTGTGTATTTTTACTTGAATATTTATGTTATAAAGAAGTACTTCTTCTGGTAGGCTATATTTGACGGTGAAACAAAGGCTTCTTTATAGATTAGATTTGACTGATGTTTTCTTGATGAACAGCATCTTTTTCTTTTCTTCCCTGTCTTAATTGTTTTACTAAAACCTGAATCTTGATAGCCTTACTAGCATCAACCCCTGCTGTTTCTGTAGTTGCTTTTCTGTTATTTACAGGCCCCAAATATGTTTATCTGAGAAACGACTAGGCCCATATGTCCTGTTAGTATGGAACGTGTGGCCACAGAACATTTGTGATTAGAATTGGTTTGAGGGTATGGATCAACTTATAGTAACCTGACTGTAAAGGCCAACTGAACATCTATGAAGTATGTGTCTGTTTGTGATCTAAATGAATGTCTTAATGCCAATATTAAACTGTAGCTAAAGACAGAAACAGTGAGGCATTGAGCTTATTTTTGTAACCACCACCCCTAACAACTCAGTTGACTGCTGTCAGAACCATGCAGAGATATTTATAAGGTGTTTGACATTTGCGCAAATCTGGATGTCAAACGGTGTGAAAGGAAGAAAAATTATGAAGCTGGTAGCCTTTACTGCTTTTTGGCATCGTGGTGGTTCGAAGCCCCTGTGTCATCCATTACAATCATGTAACAAACAATTTGTGGGATATTCCATGAAAATCTTATGAAGACATATTCAAAATGGCCCATTTGAACAAAAACATGTTCTGCAAGAGAGTTGTTAAAAGATGTATATTAGTGGTTCCTCACCTGTGGGGCTCCTCATCACCGGGTGTTTGTCTATGAGTTGTGAGCAATTGGAGTGATTTTCCCGTCACAGTGTTGCATGGTATTTTGCAAAAAAAGCAAAGATTGAAGAACAGTCGGAAAAATAATCATAATTTTGTGTAGCTGCTTTTTTTTTAATGGAAAACACTGGTCTGTATGCCTGAATGGAAATTTCAGAGAACATCAGTGACAAAAAAAAATTAAGCTCATGGTGTTTAAAAAATCTGTAATACAACACATTTGCTGCAAAAAAAGAGCTCTGACTTTAGTTTCATCCAGATTCCTGTTTGACCCCTGTTAATCTGGTGTCCATCTCCCAGTTCACTAACCAGAGATGTTCCAATACCATTTTTTACTTTCCGATACCAGAACTTGATGATTGGTGTCATTGTTGTATGGCCTGGCTCAAACATGAACAAATACATACAGAGAATAAATAAATAATAAATGGCATATAACTTATTTTTATTATTTAGTTTGTCAGTCATAATTGAGAGAGAATTATTTATGTTATTACGATACCAGCATTTTGGGCAGTATTAGAGGCATTTCTGATACTGGTATTGTTATTGGAACCCACTTGTGCTGATATAATCATACCTCCCCAGTATTCTGAATATGAGGTCCAGCTGCAGCAAGAGCTCAGGCAGAGGCAGATGGCTCCAGAGTTCAGAGGGTTTACTGTCACATTCTGGCTGCAGTCACAGTTGGCTTGCAGTTTCTGAGCTGTTGTTCTGAAGGCTGGATTTTTATAATGTCAGAGCCTTGTGTGTATCCACATGTTGCCTAGAGAGGTGTGTGTGTGTGTGTGTGTGTGTGTGTGTGTGTGTGTGTGTGTGTGTGTGTGTGTGTGTGTGTGTGTGTGTGTGTGTGTGTGTGTGTGTGTGTGTGTGTGTGTGTGTGTGTGTGTGTGTGTGTGTGTGTGTGTGTGTGTGTGTGTGTGTGTGTGTGTGTGTGTGTGTGTGTGTGTGTGTGTGTGTGTGTGTGCATATCACAGCAGTGCTTTTCTTCCTCACATTGCTTGTTTATGTGTTGCGGCTGAATATCAGCCACAACACAAAAGAAGTCCAATGATGTGGTGAGCAATGGCAATTGATTTTTGATCCTTCTTGTACATCCAGGCTTTATAAATCATGTATCTATATTCCGTTGTGAATCAGAAAATAAGCGTTGTAGCAGAGCTTCTAATGTTACTTTAGCCTGTTTTTGACACATCAGTCTGTAATTTCATGCGCCTTATGCTCGGATACTAAAGAAAAATGACAGCTAATGTAGCCACAGCATTGTAACTGTCTGCAAAATATATCAGAGATGAACCAAGTACTGTTTTTCCATTTCTTTATTTAATGCGTCATTGTCGTGGTTTGCTGCTTTTTTTTAAATTTATTCCAAGTACAGGCAATTTGTACGGTGCGAGGGTAATGTAATTCAGGGGTGCCTTTAAAGGAAACAGCCTCCCTGGGATTTGATCACAGGCATGCAGCGATAATACATGCTGGGAGTTTAGACTGGGAGTCATCACTATTCAAGTTCAAGGTCCTGGTTTGAATCCAGGCTGCAGTGATAGGAATGTATCAGCTGCTTCAGTAGTCGGCAGTGCAGAGAACGGCTGCTGCCCACATTAACTGTCTTATTTTTGCACGGTGAATGCTTGACAACTGTGTCAAGTGAACTGATTATAATACACTGTGTGGACACACTGGACACATTACACCCATAAATGATTGGCTTACCGGTGATGCTCAAGTTCATACCAGAGGTATTTGTTAGGGTTGGGGCTGTGTGGAGGAAAACCAATTTCCTACCGTTCTTTTGATTGTTTTGGTCAGTTTCCAAGTAAAAACACCAAACATTTGATGGGGACAGCTTCTGGAATGTGAGGATTTTATGCTGTTTTGTGTCTTACATTATAGCTATTTGAATATCTTTGGAGACTGGACTAGTGAGCAGTTAGGGGTTAAGGTCCTTGCTCAAGGGCACATCAGTGGTGGTAATTAGGATATGCCAAAAGCTGTACTTTCACAAGTGAAGAGCCAAAGATCGAACTGCCTTAAGACTTAGCACTGCCCCAACATATACTGTATTGGCGAATATTATTTTATCAATAATTGCCGTGTTTGTCAGCTGATGAGTAGTCTGGCTCAACGGATGCACATTGCTGGGATAAAGCCTGACCGATATCTTCCCTCTCGCTATCTCTGCTATCAGGGTTTAGCGCCTCCTAGGACTGTTGTGATTGGTTTAAAAAAAAAAATACAAACAAATGAGTGTTTTTCCCCCTATCCCCCCCCCCTAGTCCCCCCGTGAACCAAAAAGGCAAAAAGTATGGGAGCTGAAGGTGAAAAGAGCAAACTGGAGGGCAAATGACTACTCATTATTGTGTGAGGTAAATGTCAATTTCTCTCTTCGACTTATGATAACAAATTACATAGGACAAATATAGTAATACCATCGTTAATGTGTACCATGCTGTCAAAAACGTTCTAACACTGCTTTAGAAATGAATGAAGTTTGAAGTTAGCCATACTTTATGCTAGTGTTAGCTTTTTCGCTAGCACTTCATGTACCAAAATGCTTGTGATCTTGCCATAGTCATGTGGCTTTTGGTCTTGACTGAGTCCAGGTGCCTTTTATTATGCTTATAATAATATTGGAGGGAAAGTGAAACACAGCTTGGATGGTGAAAATAAGTGATTTATTTCAAGATAGCATATTCACCCCATAGGGTTACACTATAGAGTCATCTGACAGTGGTATCCAATATGGCGCCCATGATTTGAGTTGGCCAAACTCTCTATATATGCGGCTCTGGTGTGGACTAGCCAGACCCTCCTCCGCAGTGCTGTTGAGGAGGGTCTGGCATGATGGCAATGATGTGTAAAACCTGCTGAAAACTGAAAATGTTCACCCTCCAGTAGGGATGTTACGATGCATTGTGAATTGGTTAAAAATCTATTTAAATGTGTTTGATCACAACCGGTTGAGATGAAAAATGAATCGCGATGCAATTTTTAAACAGCCCAGGGCGTGATGCAAGCTAACATTACACAGCATGTAACGTTAGCCTGCCGTTAGCTAGTAATGTTAGCTGGCTTAAATTTGGTTAAAATGCTGACAGCTAAACGGTGTAAAGTGTGACTGTATTTCACTGGAAAGGAGTCCAACACTGGGACGTACAACAGATGAGCTTATTTCTGAAATGCACACATTAGCTCGGAGAGACAAGACCTGCCGATTCAGTTCTCGGTTAAATCAGGTCATGCAAGTTCCCCTTTTCAGTCTTGTGGGATCATTCAGACTTTTCTTGAGTTCTTCGTTTTATTTGACTGGCCTTTAGCACTTGGCATTTAGCAATCAATAGCTCCAGAGCCTGAGTTAGATGGGGTGAATACTAATGTAGTGGGACAGCATTGGGATGACTGCATCTCTATAACTTTATATCTGACATTATCTTTTAATCTTATCGAGAGCGTCCCATGTGGCTCTCTGAATGATCACAGCCCAGTACATTTGTTCTGTTTGATCACTGCATTAGGCTCATTGATTACAGTTAATCTGTAGCTCCTGATTCATACTGTGGTGCCATCTAAACAAAAACTGCTTCCCAGAATCCCCCTGCTGTCATTGCAGGTCCTTCCTGTGCTGTTTATTGTGCTGTTAAGAGATTTTGTCATTTTTTGTATTCAAGGAGGCCAGTCATTTATTGTGGCTCTAATGGTATTCAAACTTTTCTGCAAAGAGGGGCAGAAACATGAAATTGCTATTATAATTTTTGTATTATGCCTGTGTTTTTTTTCTTCTATTAGACTCCAGGGACTTCAGCTTGTCTTCAGCCTCTTTCTTCCTGTTTATTTACATTTATTTTGGTGGCAGGTTCCTGTAGTGGTGCCATTGGCTATCTCAGTAATGATACACAGGTCACTGAAGTATACCACTATTTTATTGTGAAATAATCTCTCAGTTTAAGGCCTGGCATCAAATGTAAAGGTGGATGCCACCACTAGATGGACTGCCACACTAAGAGTTGAATAAAACCGATTGTCAAGAGTTTTAGTGTTGTTGGTAGATAAGAATGAATTCTGTCACTTTCCTTGTAATTTCAAAGCATACTGATCATCTTTGGATATTGGCTCTGACAGGTTTTTATCTCTTTAAAAAGATGGAAATTTTTTTTTTTGGCTGATGAGACCGTAATAAGAACACTTCAGTTCTTATTAGAGTCTCACATAATTAGTCCCAGAGGACAAGAAAGATGTATCAAGTAATGGATTTTACATTTTAAACATAACCTAGGATAGAAGCTCGCTTGCGTAAATGTTTTATATCAACTAAAATTAGGTATTTAGTCATAACCAAAGTATTTTAAGTATTAAGGGATTGCCAAAGTTGGTACAATTCACTGTGTGATATTGATGTACAGCATGGATATCTGTACCAAAAATGACAATCCATTCCGTAGTTGTCAAGACACTTCATTAAAAATGGCAATTGTCAACCTCATAGTGGCGCTAGAGGAAAAATCAGGGGATTGCCAAAGTCATTAGGATTTATCCTCTTGGCACCATGAATATCTGTATAAATTAACACGGCAATCCATCCAATAGTTGTTGAGATATTTCTGTCTGAATTGGTGGAACGACCAACTGACATTGCTATCCCGCTATCCCACTGATAGCGTGGCTAAACATTATTCATACAAAAAAGTTATAGCTAGGGTGATAAGCTCACATCCAAGTTTCCCATTATCAATAATTCGACTTTTATCATTTTTTTTTTTTAACTCAGACCACATGATTTAAAGTGACTGTTTCCCATTGTTGTGAAACAATCCGATCAGGATTTTTTTGTGGTTTGAGTCCTATCATCTACTGGCTTGACCCGTGTGAGTTGGTTCTGAAAGCAGTGGCGAGATCTTGGAGAACAAAGCAACACGAAGCAGGGTTCAGTTCACAATGTTCTAAAGCAGGGGCCCTTAATGTTTTTTTAGCCAAGGACCCCTTAACTGAGTGGAAGATAGAGCAGGGACCCCATACTGCATATCTACTCAGCAAAAAAAGAAACGTCCTCTCACTTTCAACTGCTTTTATTTTCAGCCAACTTAACATGCGTAAATCTTTGTATGAATATAAAAATATTCAACTACTAAGAAATAAACTGAACAATGTTACACAGACATGTGACTAACAGAAATGGAAAAATGTGTCCCTGTACAAAGGATGGTCAAAATCAAAAGTCACAGTCAGTATCTGGTGTGGCCACCAGCTGCATTAAGTACTGCAGTGCATCTCCTCCTGATGGACTGCACCAGGTTTGCCAGTTCTTGTTGTGAGATGTTACCCCACTCTTCCACCAAGGCACCTTCAAGTTCCTGGACATTTCTGGGGTGCATGGTTCTCGCCCTTACCCTCCGATCCAACAAGTCCCAGACGTGCTCAATGGGATTGAGATCCGGGCTCTTCGCTGGCCATGGCAGAACACAAACATTCCTGTCTTGCAGGAAATCGCTCACAGAGCGAGCGGTATGGCTGGTGGCGTTCTCATGCTGGAGGGTCATGTCAGGATGAGCCTGCAGGAAGGGTAACACATGAGGGAGGAGGATGTCTTCCCTGTAACTTTTTATTTTGACCATATGTTTAATGTTAAACTTACATGTGGCACAGTGAATCCTTAGGATGAACTGTATATGTGGATGACTATCTTAGTGACTACCTTACCTATAGGCCAGTAAGCCTATCCTCAGTTTAATTTCTTTAAAGATCAACAATTATTTGGAGCTTTACCGAAGCAGTTTCAGGTTACACTGCATTTACGCTCAAACTAATCTTGGTCAGCGAGTTAATTTGATAAGATAATAATCTTGTATTCTTTAATTCATGTGGCAGCACAAAATCTGTTATTAATATTTGACTTAATTTTCTTCAGTGATTCTGTTTTAATTTAGAGATATAAAGATGAGAAGACCGATAAAGTGAAGCAGAGGTTATTGAACCAGATTAGATTCTGTGTTGTTGCAGGTACAAAGCCTGATCCCACTGAGAAATCAATTAGTATTCAGCTTTTTATTCACCCAACTGCAGTAAAAAGGTATGAAAGATATAAAGAGAAGAAGAAGACAAGATTTCCTCCAGGCTGATAGTGTAGGTATATTTTATATTGAGGACGGTCTGGGACTTTAAAACCCAAGTGATTTATTATTATTTTTTTAACTTCCATTTTTCAAGAATGTCATTTGTTTGGAAGATCAATATCTGTAACCTTGAACTGTAAATAAATCACAGTCTTAGAGTATTTATTGATATTGGGGATACTGTTTGACTGTCTCCTTAATGAAAACTAAAGAGAGCCTAAACAACAAACAGCAGTGGGCTTCACCAGTGCAATTAAACACACATTTTAAGAGCAAACTGATTAATTTCTTTAATCAAAGTCAGCTTTATCCTTGTACAGTACAGTCAGTGTTAATTATGCTGAAACACACCACAGAAGCTGCCGTTTACAGTTGCATAAAAACCCCAAAGGAAATTTCGTCACATTATAATGAGTAGATGATAAAGTAGGTGTAACCGTTTATGTAGACTCCTGCACATTGTAATGACAGGTGGGATTTTTCTCCAGCCTTTCCCCTGCGTGCTCAGTTTTATTGACATGTTTACCTCTGTCAAAGATGTTGCTTTTCCATCCCAGGTAGTTTGTCTGACAGGCAGCAGGAGAGATTTCCTAGACAGATGGGCCAAAAAACAGCTCATATTTAGAGTTTGGATTTTCGTGGTGATTTATTAACCAAAACGACGACGTGAGTTGATAAACAAGAGACTTGATGCCAAATCCTAATGGAATAATCACAAGGACAAGAAATACTTTAAACTTAAAATGTCAGGAATAGGAGTGAAATTGCTGGGCGCAACAACAATTTGGAGGATGGTCCAACATTTGTGGTCTTCATTATCACTCACCTCATCCTCCTCATTAGGTGGTAATTTATGCGCTGGCTTTGTGGCACATCATTTCTCAAGCGTGTTTCAGCAAAGCGCTTTTACGCTGCAACTCTACACGGCCCAAACAAATTGCTCTTTCTGTGTACTCCGTGTTATCGGCGATGCTGTTGCCAGTAATTGCTGTGGGAATGTAATATTCCGCCTAAAGGGCAGCTCAAAATTGTGTCTGTTCCTTTCAAATTACTGCACCTTTGATTTGATTATTCGCAACAAAACCCAGCTCTGATTGAGGCTTATTCTACTGCCTTGAATCATGTTTCCTGCCACTGCACAGTTAATGCTTCTTTATTCCTTGAATCTAATGTTAATTCAGCTACAAAAAATGTACCGTCAGTGCAGTTGTGGTGCCTTATGTAGGTCAATTCTACTTCAGCGTTCACTGCTTGGCCCTGTTGAGTGATTTCATTTTGCGAGGGAACTGCAGTTTTATTATTCATACTTCAACAGAGATTGGAGTTGCGGTGCATTAAAGCATGACGTTGTCATTTCCCCACTCGCAGAACTGTTATTCCCTTTGCCCCAAATTGGAATTAAACCCAACATTTGACGCTGGCCCTAATTTTTTTTTTTTTTTTTTTCACACAAAACTCCAGTCAAGCCTAGTCTCTCTGGACGTACACTATGTAATTATATTAGTTTATACTTTTTGTAACCCTCGCTCAAACTGCTGTTTTAAGTTATTTTTCTGCAGCTTGCCAGTTTAGGATTCATGAGTCTTTCTGTCATTGTTTGATAACAGAAGTGGGTTTTCTCACTTCAGATTTAATGCACACTGGTCTCTGCATTTTTTTAACTGGCTCCAAAATTGATCTTAACTGCAACACAATTTTTCTCCAATGAAGTACCTGAACACATTGGTTGAGTAGCGTGAAATTGACCTCTGAGATGTAGCAGTGTATGAGACTTAGATTGTGAAGACAGCTATTGAATTCAAACTAAATGGATTCTATTTGGGACTCTTTCTGCAGTATGCGTATCATCTTATTGCCCTAAATATTGCCTCATGGTGGTTGCACTTTAACGGCAGCCCAGATAGAATCGCAGCTTTTCTTGGGAGCAGTTTCTCCCCGTTTGTTGCTCTAAAGCAGCGTGTGGTCCCATATATCTTTTTGGTACTGTCTCTTCTGTTGATCTAATTGGATACCCTCTGTTGCCTACAATGAATCATTGCTGGATCTCTTCTCTCCCCTCAAGTGCTTGTTTTTTATTGAATGCAGGGTTCCCCTGAATCACAAGGCTCAACCTTAAAACTTGTATTTGTCCCTTGGCTCCAGTCATTGATCTTTTATTTTTTTTACAGCTGTGTCAGTATCACGTTTATTCCAGCAGAGGATTATAGGCTTGCTTTTATGTGTTTCTGCCTCCCCAGTCATTCTCCCTACTCCACTAATTGGCTCCTAATTTGGCAAATGCATTTAAGGTGGAATGAAAGAGCTGACCCCTCTTTGCGTTCATATGTGGGGATGCCACATCCACCGCTCCCTTGTTTTAGTATTGTTACATATCCCTGCTCTGCCTTCTATTGACCTCTACTGATGTAGAAGAAGCTCTGCCGCAGCACAGGGGGTTTAGTGGTGACACATCTGAAACAGAGGTGAGGCAATGGAGGCGATTTGGCATGCACCCCATGATTTTTGGGAAAGAAGTTTGAATCCTGCCAGTTCTCAGGCTCTTCAACATGGCGAGCGTCGGCACTCGGCTGCTGATCCACACTGCAAAACACCTCCAGGAAAGTGGCTCTCACTGAGCCGATCGAAGGCAAAGATTTTTTTAATTACTCCCCCACTGCAGAATAAAAAAGGCACGTGTTTTGCCCTGCAGGTGTCTGTATCGATTTGAGTGTATGATGTTTTAATGAGCCCGGCATGTAAATTATTTGTTGCAATTGTGTATTCATGAGAGGCTAATTCGTTCTGTTTTTTCTTCTGTTTTTCTTCTCAGTGGATGGATTCTCAGTTGACTTGGAGGCAGATTTAAGGCTTTCGAGACAGAACAGGATGTCAAAGATCTCTAAGGCAGCCAAGGCTGTGAAGAAATTGGATGCCAGCAATGTAATCCGGGCTATAGTGAGGTCAGGACAAGCGGCCCCTGGACCTCCACTAGGCCCCATCCTGGGACAGGTAAAATTACCTACGATTCTACTTCTTGTTCCTCTGAGTCTGTTTGCTCCGAGTAATCAGAAGTATTATCTTAATTGCAGGAGCGGTGCTTCATTTTATCAGCTGACCTTCTGCACACAGGTCTCACAACCTGATCCTTCCCTATTTTTACTTTGCCAATCACATAGTTGCCTCTCTCTCCTCAGTCAGCTCATTGTACATCCCCACCACCACCTCCATCTCTATTCATATTCCCATTTTTATTCTAGTCGCACAGCTCCACCGGGCAGGTAGGTGCCTCACTCGGTCTGCAACTATTTTCTCACCGTTTCCAGGCCAAAGATGCTAACACCTCCATCCACAGCAGCTGTCCTTATACATTAGCCTCACTCTTTACAAGCCAGTCGATGAAACGAGTTTGAACCTGTGAAGGTTTTCTCTTCAATTCTTGTATACTTCTCTCTGCTTCAATTGCTCCGGAGAGACAGCTGAGATTGTCTTCTCTTTTATTGCTCAGGGATGCACCACTATAACTTTTTCACCACTGATGCCAATTCCCTTCCTACTAGAAAAAATTACAATAATAAAATAAGTCAGCAGTCGTCAAGGGTTGAGCAATGAACAAAGATGGATTGGAGTGAGTGGCTAAAAATTACTGAGGCTGAATTATTTTTCACTGTAAATAAAATCATCCTTTTGTAACTGTTGATGCTGATGCTCTGTTTATCAACTTCATCTTTGTTTCTGATCACACAAGTGTATTGTTTTAAATCTTTCTTGTTAAAGTTATATTTTATTGTACACCATAAAGGCACAATCTGCTCTGGCTTTAATGGTGATTCAGCTATTTAACTTTGATTGTCCTTTGCTATATTGAATGGATGCTATGGCTTGTTCTGTACATACAAATGATCCAGTAAGGCTCTTTAATTGACACTGCTCATCAGCCTTGAATGCTGTTGCACGCTTGGAAACCAGATCAATTTTCACCGTTAATCTATCTCTGTGACTTAAAGACGACACATTCAGAGAGGAGAATAGAAAAGTGAACACAACTGGCAGAAAAGAGCTACAAATGATTATTGATGTCAGGAAAAAGCTAATGTAAAGATCTCAGAAAGGAGTTAAATGATTTGAAAACACATTTCTCTTATCCGACATCAACTGTACTGTAACGGTGTTATTGCTTTATGGTTTTGTTCAAAATGATGTACTCTGCTGTCAGCTGCAGAACTTTATAAGATAAAATCAGTTCATTACTGTATATCTGAACTCCCTAGTCAGACTGGGACTTAGATTTAGTGCTCGAAAGTACTATACTTTTAAATAATTTTACACTTTTGTTTTAACTTTCTCTGTGTTGCTTCAATCAATTAATCATTCTGTCTAGGTCAAAAAATAGTAAAAAAAAAATGTTCATCACAATTTCCCAGAGCCCAGCGTGACCTCTTTTTCTGCCTAAACAGCAGCATAATCCAAAAACCAGTTGTACAAATCTATCTGTTCAGCCCCAAACTGCAGACAAACAGTTAGCGACCTACTGGTGAACATAGTGGAGCATTTAGCAGCTAAAGAGATAGACATTTCTCTCTTAACAAAGTTAAACAAGAGTGAATATTGGACTTAAATTCATCAGGTCACTCTAAATGAATAATAATGTTGCTCCGTATCTATTGGACGTGTAAATAGGCAACTGTTTGCTCACAAGTTCGCTTTATCTACTTAAAAGGTGATAATGTGTCAGATGTTGTTTGAAGCTTGTTTCCACTGCTCCAAAGTGGACAAAAAAGCCAATGAACCATTGTTTTTATATTAAGACAGTATTAACAGGTGTAAGCCATCTCGTTCTCAAAAGTCTTGCAGATGCACACAGTGGTCAGAAAATTTGGACTGATATTTGACAGTGACTGGAATAAATACAGTGAGCAGTTACAGTAATGCTTCTTACAGTTGGGAAACTGTACTTGGGAAATACAGAGGGGGATCTATGGTTTAATCTCATCCCATTTCACCATCTTTTACTCCCTCTGAAAAATGCAGAAGCCAGTTGAAGAAACCTTAATAACCCAATTTTACTGCCGCTGCACTGTTTACCAGTTAGTTGTATAATTGATTTTAAGATTTTTACTGATCACATTTGAGGCTCAGCTAAATCTTCCTGCCCCTCAGCTACTGGAGCTAAGTTCCGTCTGACCCCCCGAAGCTGAGAATTAAGAAACTTGCTCTGTCACTCAACCCAAAGATCATTGAGTTTTTCAGTTTGTAAGCACGTCCTGACTCCAGTACTCGGAAATATCACTGAAAAAATCACTTTTTTTTTTTTTCTCTCTCTCTGTGGAAAGGGGGAAATAAATCGTCACTCCTCTGTATTAAACCTTTCTCTGTGAAAGGCCCCTGTAAAGTGACAAATCCCAGCAATGCATTTTGAGTTATTATTAGCACAACAAATTTCCACAGCTCTGCATTAGACCTATCACTGTTGTACTGAAACGTAATAAAATAATAAAATATAAAAAATAATAAAAGTTATCTGTTTGGATGTGATACTGGCTCTGCTGGTCTGACTTTTAAGTGTGGATGTGTGAGCACATGCTTTTGTTCAGAGTGACTCTCTAAAGTTCATGGGAAATGAAAGAGGGTCCTAAGGGCGTCTCTGTGGGCTCCATGCTGACGTGGGAGAGTGTGTGGCTTTGGGAGTGAGACAGTGCGTGATAATGAGAGGGAGGAGCTTTCCCCTGGTCCTGGCCCTCTCCCTGCTCTGAGCTCTGGCTTGGCAGGGTCGAGTCTCCTGGTTCTGCTCCAGCCACAGTCCCAGCTCCTGTAGCACCGCGCTCCTGCTTGTGTCTTTCCCAGGCTGAGCTCAGCTTCACAGCCAGAGCCAGTAGGTTCTTCCCCAGGAACACAGTGGACACACGGGGGTCCCTGTACCACAGCATGCCTGTGCCCCTCAGGGCCAGGGTGAAGATATTGATAGTGACCAAGCTAAGCCAAGGGTACAGAGCCTCCTTACGGGAACCCCTCTGTCCTGGCAGGCCAGTGGCCCCCAGCTCTGTGAGAGCCACACAGGGCAACAGCAGCAGGAGGGCGTAGCAATAAAAAAAGACCAGGCCCTCTGCCCAAATGGGCAGCCTCTGCTTAACGACCATGCCATTCCCCGCAGCAGCCCCGCCTTGGGCTTCCCATAGTCCCGCCTGCAGGTCCAGCACATCCAGCAGGTCCACCACAACCCACAGGAGCCGGCCACGCACCTCCTGCTTTCTGCGCTGCGGGGTCATATGGTCAGCTCCCGTCAGGATAAGAAACAGGGAGGGCAGGCAGATGGACAGCAGCAGCGTGACTTTCTGATCAGTGCAAAACTAGCCTATACAAGCACTGTACGGGCTAATAGCTCAGTAGCCCATTAGTAGCGACAGAGTTATCGGACTATGATCGTTTCTGTGGCTTTCGCTGTCTTTTTAATAGACTTTTAAAGAGAAAGTAATGTGAATCACAGCAGAGCTGACAAGTGTAGCTCCACTGCTAAAAGCTACTGATTCAGTCCGTGACAATAGGGATTCAGTATGGTCAGTTCTGTGTAAGCATTCGTTGTCAAAGATTCTTCTACTGAACACCTGTAATTTACAATGATATAAAATAGAGAAAAAGCAGCACATTCTCGTGTTTGAGAGGCTGGAACGAGAAACTGTTGCATTTGGGTTTGACAAATAAATAAGTCATGATTAAATTAGTTGGTGACTAATGTCCTGTCGACCAGCTAACTGATTAATTGAGAAATTGTTTTAAGCCTAGTTCTTTATTTCATTTTATTTAAGCATCAGAAACCTTGACCAGTACTTATCACCTGTTTAAGCCTGATGTCACCCCAACATCTGAGACCAGCATTAGTATGCATCTGTCTCCAGTATTGCATTGCATTTCTTCTCGGACTCTTTTGCATCATCTTGTATAATATACTTTGAAATTCTCCCCAAAAGCTTTGGTGCTGATGGTGTGTCCTGAATGATTTAGACATATGTCTGTTAAATGTGTCTCTTTCTGCCAGAGAAGGTGGGTGTGAGCTTGTAGGCATACTGTAGCTGTCGCCATGTCGGGGGTAATGAGGTGAAATGGGTTGTAACAAAGTGCTCAACGGAGCAAAACAAAGCCATATGTTTGTCTAAAGGTGCCTCCTTTTGGACTGTTTGGGATGTCATTGTTGTCGGGTGGCATGTTGTGTGCGTTTGTCTCTCTGGGTCCCGTGCTCCATCAAGCTCACACTGTGTGTAACGGTAAATAAATGGCAGTCGGCAGCCGATCTGCTTTAGGCAGTGGCTCCGGCCCTTTTAATCTTAGCCTGCCTCTTCTCCTCGTTTTTTTTCTCCGTCTCTGACTAACCACCCTTGACAGGGGAAGTGCAGAGAGGTAGGCTGCCTGTCGGCTGCGGGGCAAATTTAAACAAACGAGAGAAATAAACGAAGGAATGGGAGACAAAAAAGGGAAACGGACAGCTTTGGTACAGGAGAATAATTAAAGGCTGGATTGAAATTAGCACAGGCAAATGGAGGAGAATAAAACAGAGCACCGGAGAAAGCAGAAAAAGGAGAAAGAAAATAGGAGAGTGGCTCATGCACTTTTCTTCAGGAGCAGGTTATGAGAGTCGGTGGGAGCTGAGGGAAAATGCTGAGCATTGTATCTAGAGCTTAACAGGTGTAACAAATTCTAGGAAGTAGTCATTTGCCGAAATGCTGCTGCCTATGCAGTCACTGCTTTTAGTATAATAGAAACATGAGAAGTTGCCCAACAGGGAGTGCATCCAGTATGCGTATGTTTGAAATTTAGAGTAAGCGAGGGAGGAGGGGATGAAAGTAAGAGGGTAGGCAAGAGCTGGATGTTGTCTACTACTCTGGTTATCCCTCTATGGTTTTCCCTTAAAAGTTTCTCTCAACCGGAGAGAAATTCCCCACTGACACTTTGAATGAATTTCTTTTTGTGCCTGAGTGTGTACATTAGTCTTAATACATCCTGTTAATATAGCCTGTAAATCAAGCGTAAAGCACTGAGAATAAGCGCTTGCATTTTGACAAATGCCTCAATTTCAATTAATAGGACCATTTAAGCTCAGAGGCGAGGCCGGCGGGTGCATTCACAGCCGCTGTGAGCAAAGCGCCAGTTCACTCTAAAAACATCACACACTTACTACAACTCTTGACAGGCACACCCCATCTCTCTTTTAACATTAAAGGCAGACAACACGACAGCACACTCAAGGATTACTGCGAGAGGATCCAAGCTGATGGGGCTGCTGGCATAATTGTGATAAATGACAGCCTTTTGTCAGTGTGCCGCACCATGAAACAAAGAGCACCCCTTTCTTGCTTGAATTTCTGTGCAATTTTTCTTCTGACAAAAATATTTTTCAAATATATAATACATATTAAGGCCTCTTGGCCTTAAATAAGGACTGACTCCTGTTTTTCCCCATGTGGGTGAAAGGCTGCCAATAACACTCCTACATAATAGCCAATGAACTGTCAACACTAGGCGAGTATGAAACACTTTATTAGCTTGCACTCTGTCCTGGAGGTGTAGCTGACAGCAGCTGTGGAATAACTTCACAGTGTACACATGGCATATGTCCAAGTTCCACATGGTACACATAATGTGTACACCTCGTGACGATGCAGAGGCTCGTAGATCCATGAGGAAACAAGGCACTTGTCTGTACTGTACATCCTCTACACCTGCTGCTCTGACCCATAATCCCATGACGACCAAATACTACGACACCCACATGTTAACAAATCAGTGAATGAAAGGCTCCATCTGTAATCAAAAAGTTAACTCTTAATAATCTGTGGCAGCTGGACAGTTTTTTTTCTTCTTCTTTTTGAAAATGACTGACAGAGACTTTTAAGACAAGTACAGACGACAGCAAAACATGATTTTTAAATGTGTTCTGAACTGGTAAAGGGATTACTTACAATGGTATTTTGTACTTTGTAAATAATGTAGTAAAATAGACCTGTACTGTAGTTTGTGTTGCAATAGGATTAAGATGATGCAAAATGCCCATCTTTAAGCCCTACTGTTGAAAGATTGTATTTATGAAAACGGTGTTTTTCATAAATAGTTGGCATCTTGAGTTATGCACATTTTTGTTGTGGTAGAATTGCTGCAGGAGGGTTTTAACATTTACAGCAAAAGTGGTTCTAAAATAAATGTGACGGTTCAGCATGCATCTCTAAAATCATTTCCAGCTGATGTTTAAGATAAATCTTGGATGTCATGACAGTATTAAAAAAAAAAGATAGGATATGAGGATAAAAGATCTGCTACACATTCTTTTTTTATTTTATTTTCTTCTCTCATCTTCTTTCTCTCATAGTTTTACCTCTTCATGCCTTTCAAATCTATTCAAATAGGACTTGAAGCATGGCTCTGTGGAAAGGGGGAAATAAATCGTCACTCCTCTGTATTAAACCTTTCTCTGTGAAAGGTCCCTGTAAAGTGACAGAGAAAGAAGTACACTAAAGGTCAGAGTCTGTATTTTGGCATCTAATGGCAGAAAAGTGTTGATCTCCATTTTCCGACAAGCCACGTGACCTGAACTCAAAAATTAACAAGTAAACCAATATGAGATACTGTAAATGGAGTAATGCAGTAAAACAATACAATAATTTAAACAGGGTTATGAATGCAACACATTCAACAAATCTGTGGCAGTTTGGGCAGCTGTGCCCAGATTAAAGAAAGGAATAAGCACTACTAGACTAAAACATACATTTCTGGATTATTCTTTACAGGCTGATAGATGTGTTCACAGTGATCACTTAAAAAATACACTCCCACAAATCCCAGCAATGCATTTTGAGTTATTATTAGCACAACAAAATGTGCAGAAAGCCAAGCTTGCCGAATGCATTTCCACAGCTCTGCATTAGACCTATCACTGTTGTACTGAAACGTAATACAAGTTATCTGTTTGGATGTGATACTGGCTCTGCTGGTCTGACTTTTAAGTGTGGATGTGTGAGCACATGCTTTTGTTCAGAGTGACTCTCTAAAGTTCATGGGAAATGAAAGAGGGTCCTAAGGGCGTCTCTGTGGGCTCCATGCTGACGTGGGAGAGTGTGTGGCTTTGGGAGCGAGACAGTGCGTGATAATGAGAGGGAGGAGCTTTCCCCTGGTCCTGGCCCTCTCCCTGCTCTGAGCTCTGGCTTGGCAGGGTCGAGTCTCCTGGTTCTGCTCCAGCCACAGTCCCAGCTCCTGTAGCACCGCGCTCCTGCTTGTGTCTTTCCCAGGCTGAGCTCAGCTTCACAGCCAGAGCCAGTAGGTTCTTCCCCAGGAACACAGTGGACACACGGGGGTCCCTGTACCACAGCATGCCTGTGCCCCTCAGGGCCAGGGTGAAGATATTGATAGTGACCAAGCTAAGCCAAGGGTACAGAGCCTCCTTACGGGAACCCCTCTGTCCTGGCAGGCCAGTGGCCCCCAGCTCTGTGAGAGCCACACAGGGCAACAGCAGCAGGAGGGCGTAGCAATAAAAAAAGACCAGGCCCTCTGCCCAAATGGGCAGCCTCTGCTCAACGACCCCTCCACTCCCCGCAGCAGCCCCGCCTTGGGCTTCCCATAGTCCCGCCTGCAGGTCCAGCACATCCAGCAGGTCCACCACAACCCACAGGAGCCGGCCACGCACCTCCTGCTTTCTGCGCTGCGGGGTCATATGGTCAGCTCCCGTCAGGATAAGAAACAGGGAGGGCAGGCAGATGGACAGCAGCAGCGTCAGGGTCTTCCTGGCAAGCGGATCTGGTGGACGGCGCTCCTGCCTGTAGTTATGGCAGACGAAGAAGAGCTTGAGCTGGAGCAGGGACAGGAACAGGAACCAGAGGGCATTGGCAAAACCACGACGCGGCGACCGCGCCTCTGACACCACACCGGCCGACACAAAGCGCAGCGCCAGCAGGAAGCCCACATCACCGAGCAACACTGCCGCACACTGCCACACGCTAGGTCCTGGAAGACCACGAGCACCCAGCATGCTCTGCTCCAGCAGGTAGAGGTCCACCACTGCCATCGTGCTCACTGTGACCAGGGTTGATACGCACACCTGGGGCGTGGGCACCATGCCTGAAAGAGAAAACCTGTTACAGTCTGTTCGACAGAATTCAAACTCTGCTCACATCGCTCCACACAGTGCCATCTGTCCTCGGTAACACTGACAGATTTGCAGGATAAGAACATACTCGTTGTTCCCAACACTTATTCAAAACCAAATGGAAAATAGTTTGATGTTTGTTGCTATGGTTAAAGACATTGGCTGCCTAGTAAGCAGTGAGCCCCCTTCATCTTTGGCCAGAGCTACATCTACCCTGGCTGCTCAAGCTGAGAAGCCTTTTAAATTGTGTGGGATTTTATTTTTTTTTGTAACTCTGCAGCTCTTTGAATTTAATAGTCTTTATTTTTCCATAAATGTCCTTGCTTCTTTTTGATTCTCAGACTTTCCCTGAGTTCTTTGCTGTTACTTTTGTCTGTGTATTGCTGTTTGTTCTTTTTGTACTCCTCTTATTCATTATTAATTAATTGCGTTCAGGCGCAGCTAGGTGTCCTGTCGAAGCCTTTTCTTTTGCCTCTATAGTGTGCCTTGTTTATTCTCATACTTTGCTGCAGTCTTTAATCTTTTCAAATTCCCCTCTCATTTCAGATGAATATTGATAACTTGCTATTTGTTTGGAGGATGTGTTTGACTCTTACCTATGTGTACACACTGTATGTCTGTGTGAGTGCATGCAAGCAATGCTAATTTGGCTGAACGTGAGGGGTTCTTTTTTTTTGTGGCAGTTCATATCTCAGCCACGGACAGTGTAAACCTCAGTACTGACATACTGTAGTGTGAGAAATTATCATTGACTTTACAGTGTAATCAAACCGCCATCTCTTTTATCGTATTTAGCTGAAAAGCACAGCACAGACCAGTGAACTATCTGTTAACTGCTCAGCACAACGCGGTCAACCCCTCAACTGGATCGATGACATTACAATATAAAATCACTACTAGCTCAGATGTGTCGTAATGGCAACAGTTCAGCGTTATCGAGCGAGAGATTGTCAGCATGATTGCAGCCTCCAAAAAAAATCTGCCAGTGAAAAGTGTGTATTGATATCTTGCCGATCGAAGACACATCACTTCCCTCACTGTAACAGGAGCTCTGCCATCTCCTCAGTGCTGTCTGAATCATTGAAAAGGGTTGAGGAACTCCACTGGGTAAAAAAGCGGGTTTGAGATTGTGTGTGTGTGGGGGGGGGGGTGGATGAGCATATGACTGCAAGTAAAAAATTAATAGGCCTCTTGGCTGTCTACATGTCTAATAAAGTGTTACTGCGTGATGGTAATATTCATAAATAAGCGCAGGAGGAGAGGGGGTGAAAGTGATGCAAAAAAGAAAAGACTCAAATGTAGATAGAAAGTGACTTCCATCCAGTTGTATAAAGACATGCAGTTCAAGTGCCAGCCTGGCCTGGATGAATCCAAATGTATTCATCACCAGGGCTATTGAAATACCCCAGACATTAGAGTTTGTCTGAAACGGATGAATCAAAGAAATGAGGAAAGGAACAATCTCAACTGATTCATCTGCTCGGAGGCATGGTGGGAGGACAGGCGTGGATCATGCCAGCATTCGTAATATCTGATTGTCTATGGAGCCTTTTGTCTCCTCGCTTACTGCAACTTGATTACCATTTCCCCCAAAATTGAATGAATTTCACCAAGCAGCAGATTGAGAGGATATTGGAATTTAAATTTGTTTTTTCCTTCTCTGGGAACAAACCCTATCTGCAGGGAGAGAGGGAGAGGATGGAGAAGTTTTACAGCCACTGTTGCAGCTGGCCTCTTAAGATATTCCACCTGCGCCTTAAATTTCACCCTAGAAATCTCCCCCTCAGCCTGTGTTTGTGTTTTGACGCTGTCAAAGCGGTGTAATGTATTCTGTTCTGAGTGAGAGACCGGGATGACAGCCTGTGTGTCCACTCTGCTCATCAATAATGACCAAATTCATCATTCCCCTGTCTGGAAAATGACACTGCAGTTGACAAGGTGAGGCAAACTATTTCAGTGTAAGCATGAGTAATGGCGTGTAATAGTGTGCAGGTGAAAGATTTGTTCATTTTTATGTGTTCCGTTTTGCACTGTAAATCCATTCCCCCCCATTTCTTCCCACTCTTTAATCTTGTGTGACACCATGTGCATACTGTTCCTTCCTCCCATTTGTCCTGTAATCGTCCAAACAAACAAAAAAGCTCTCAAATTATTTGCAACACACACTCGTGCTGACAGAGATAAAGCAAGGGGTGGGGTTGCCACTTCCATTTGTTTTGCTATTAATATTGGTCGATTTCCAGGTGGACAGAAATCAATGTAGAGCAAAGATTAATGTGTCTCCACTCAGAGTTTATCTCTATGAACAGCCCCACAGAGCTCCAAATCGCATCAAAGACCAGATACTCCACAAGTTATTACAGGTGCCACTGGGGCACCAAGGGCATCAGGACAACATCTAGGCCATTATTATGTGCAAACTAATTAATTAATAGAGAGCCAGGCAGTGTGCAATCCCTGATAATGCACTGCTGAATAAATCCCCTCTACAGAATTAAAGCCACATGCCCGAAACATCTGTTGATTTGTAAGGTAGCAGCTCAAGTGTTGCCTGAGGGGATTTGTGTTGCTTTTTTGACTGAGTTATCACGTTTTTTTCTTGAAAATAGGGTTATCATTACTGGCCCAGCATGCAGTGCGACGTCTCGCATCCTCCGGCAATTAAAATAATCTCTATGAAACCGCTTCTCTGCAACACCTGTTTCATAACTGCCCTATTAAGAGCAGGTACTGTGAGATTATCAGAGCATGGCTGCTAGTAAAGTGAAGCTTTAGTTACCCAAACCATTCGTCTTGCACTTAGGCTCGATCCTCCTGGCTTGATTTACAGCGAGTAATGTGCTTTTTCTTCCAAGTAGAAGCGCAGTCGATGACCAATAAAGTCTCTTTTATTGTCGTTGATGAGCCAGGCTCGGTGATAAAGTCTTGTTCTTACAGTCCGGGTTTTTGTATAGAGGCAGGCTCCAGGAGAAGGCTCATCTCGAGGCTGTTAAGAGTGGAAAGTCATCGCCACTGCCACACCAAGCAGACCCGAGTTTGTAGGATTCAAAAAAACTGCTCATACTTATCAAGATTTCCCCCTCTGTGCAGAAATGGCATGGCCGATGTGTCTGTGGTTATTGCAGAGGCTCGATCCGAATCTGGATCTGTCACCTCCCGCAGTGTCGCGGTCTGCCGTTGTTGGTTTATCTTTCCACGCAGCAGCGGGGGCAGAGAGCCGTGCAGGGCTTGCTGCTGCGGCTCGGGCGGGCTCCGGCTGTGCCGAGCAGCCGGGGGAAGTCGGTCAGAAGTGGAGCATCCGCGTAACGTTAAAGTGAAGACCGCAGACCGAGAAGAAGATGGCTCATGCGAGAGCACGCAGAGCGGCGCAACAGCGAGAGGAGAAACTCACTCACGCTGTCCGACTTTGGTTGTGGTGTTAATTTGTAAGCAGGTTACGTGCTCCACTCCAGACCTCCCACCCTCTTCAGTTTCTCCTCCTCAGTTTCTCCTCCTCTTCTCCACCAGCAGCTGTGGAAGTTAAGCTGGAAGATGCTATGAATATTTGAGAGCACCCAGTTACAGTATATTCATTGGTTATGGTAATTATGATGATGCCACTTGCAGAAGATTAGTTGCATTGTGTGGGAGCAGGCGGAATACCTTGTTTACCCTCCTTCGTTTGAAATAAGAGCGGAGGAAGTGGAGCGAAAGGTGCTTGCCTGTAGACACACTTGGAGCTCAGAAGGCAGATGTTACAACTTTAATTAGACCTCCTCCTGTCTACTTACTGTCTTAGTCACACAAGGAAATCATCCCTCTATTGTGGATGAACTCATTACAGCCGGCTTACTGCACACTTAAACAGAAGGATTGGGAATTTCTGTGACAGATCTAGTTGAAAATTAATCTTTTGGAAACTGTTTTCAAAAAGAGCTGGCTGCTTTTCTGGTTTAAGAATTAAATTTTTGGTCCTTTGTCAGCCACAGATGTGATTTTAAGGAATTTCATAGCAGCCCTTCTTCCTAAGGCTCCTTCAAGTGTATCTGAAGGCATTCCAGTCTGCACCTTTAGCAAAGGCTCAGGTCCTCAGCTCCCTCGTTTCTGTGGCTCTCAGTGTGCTGGGTTCATTTTAGAGTGAGAGGTTTAATCAGACTGGTGGGGAAAAGGAAGGAGAGTCATCTTTCTTGTCAGATTCAGCTCTGCGCTCCACTGGCTTCCAAGAGGAGAGATTTTCCATTGTCCTCACTTCAGCGTGGGTTTTTGTTTTGTTCTTTATCCGTCTTCTTCTTTTCGCTGCCTTTCTGTCACCCCTCATGTTTATCCCATTTTCTCCTCCATCCTGCTTCTGCCCCCTCTTTTGTTTTTGTTCCCTGTGGGTGTGGTTGAAGGTCATTCTGCACACTGGCTCACTTTCAGAGAGGAGAGAGCGAGGCAGGAAAAAGGACAGGCGGAGAACAGCAGAGGAGGGCGAGGGGCAGCCAGGCGGGCAGGCTGTCCACAGTACTGTGCAGTCACTTTTTGCTTCAGACATGATTGGGGAAGTTTGGAAGGACACATGGGGTTGCAGACTGTCCCAAGAATGCTAAAGGCATCAACACTGAGTCTTGCCCCATGCACCTGGGGCTGACCTCCACAAACATGGCAAAATGGAGTACTCAATCCCTTCACCTTCCTGCTCTTGGCTCTTTCTCTCGGTGTCATCTCAGAGGGTGTCGGGCATGAGTTAAAAGAGAACTGATTTAGCATTGCACTTCTGCAGCGTTGTCCATCTCATAATGTACAGTACAAAAACATCAATGCAACAGTAACTGATATATCGTTCTTTTTTTATTCCACACATTATTCTTCCTCGTCAAAACCTGGCACCTACTGTACGTACATTGCCCACAATGCATCTTGACCACCAGCAGTCTGAGATTTGGGAATGTGCACTTTATCAGATTTTGCGCTACTCCCTCTGTAGCCAAGTCTTTATACAACTTTGTTCACATATGCGTTAATCCTCCCCAGGACCTGCAAACAGACTTTTGAATGACACCTTTTTAGTGTGCAAAATTCACTATTATCTGCTATCAGTTGTTGCAAGTCTGACTTTATTCCAACCCCTGACTCTCTTTCTTTGTCTGTCTCTCCTCCACTTGTCAGCGTGTCTTGTGATTTTTCAGACATCTCCAGCGTGGAGCCTCAGCTGCCTGCAGTTCAGGCTCCTGTGTTTCTGCTGCAGCCTCCACACGTGATTAATCATGTGAAGTGGCAAAAAGCACAACACTGTCAAGACTGTGAGGGGAACCTAATGGAGTTGAAAATGGGATGTTTTGTCGTGATGCAATCCATTTTGTTCCACCCTTCGCCTGCTTGCTTTCGCCATGCCCTCAAACAGCAAATTCTTCTTCTTGTGCCAGCCAGAAAAAGTGAAGGCTGCCTCTATTTTAAGCAAAGATCCAGACAGCGAAAACAATGCTAAGAAGTTTTGACTTGTTTTGGTTGTTATAAAGATGAGGCCCCGAATTAGGTTAGCTCCGTCAGTTCTGCACTCATGCTTGTGTGAGCAGTGCTCCTCAGCTCTTTATATATTGGCCTCTGCACAGTTCACTGGTGACGGGGGGGGAGAATCTTTTCATTTTCCACTTTTAAGACTAATCCACTGATTCCAGGGTGGAAAATCTAGTAAAATGCATGTCCAGCGTGAACTCAATTTATTTTATGCTGTTTTGCTGTGTGCATCTGTGTCTGTTAGACCTAAACTGACCTGCTGTTCAGCCTCTCTGTTACCCCGTCTGCAGCTGAGGGATTCAACATGAAACCTAATCAGCTGTATGACGCTACTATGGGGCTGAATGTGATAAAATGCCAACAGCGAAGCAGATTAAATGAACAAGGTAATGAAGGTAATGAATGAGAGTGTTTCACACTGAGGAGTTTAATTAACCTCGCCTCCCACCAGCCTTTCTCCACTGTAACACCTTTGTCACCGTATCGCAGCCCTCCACTGTGTCGATCGCCCGGGGCAATTTATCAGGTGGCCTTGTGTGCCGGGGGCAGTTAATCCTGCCTCCTGCCCCAAAGTCTTATCCTGCATCTGTGTCCTTTATCTCCATGTTTGCCACGCTTCCATAAGCACAATACTTTCTCTTGACCTACTCACCTTCTCTTTCTCATCTCCCTCCATCTCTTCCTTTCTCCCCTCCTCCACTCCCTTTCTTTTCCTCTCCCTTATTTTTTTTTCTCCCCCCTGTTCTATCAGATGCAGAGACACCTGCAACCACACACAGTGAATGAACACTTCCTCACCGTCAGCAGTCCCTGGCAGCTTAATATGCACACATATCCACTCTTAAACTGATAGTCTTGTCATATTGAAATCAGCCCGAAATATTCATACATAAACACACACACACTTACCCATTTTCATAAGGACCTCCTTCGGCCTTTCGCTTTCCTTGTCTCCTCTCCCGTTGTTTACCTTGGTTAAACAAACCCCTTCTCATTGTTCAAATATTGACCACGACGATCACTGGCCACATTCTGACAACTTTAATACACCTCAGCTGTCTCTCTCTTTTCCCATTCCTGTCTCTCCTCTCCGCCCCTCCATCCACACACACACTCACACCATTCTGCCACACCAGTGCTACATCTTGTTAAAAAGAGTTAGTGAAGCTGAAAGGCCAATCACATTAACACGGAAGGAGTGTCAATAAAGACTGCAGAGAATATGTTGGATGGGTCAAATCAAATGGACACTTCCCAGATTTTAATTGCAAATGCCTAATTGCTCCCATAATTACGAGTAATAAGAATCTGCCGGGCTGATCTTGAATGGGTCATATAGCAATTACTCACCACTGTCGCTGCTGGACTTGACGCAAGAAATATCTTCTTAGATTAGCGTTTAATCACGGTGCCCAGGATCTCAAAAGTCTTTGAAGATGTGCGGCTGAATGTCCTTGCCCACAGCCGGCGTGGAAGGCCCCGCCTCGGGTGATGGGCTGCAGCCATTTTATACTGGAGAGCGCCCGGCTCTAATCAGTCATGGTGAAAGAGAGAGGATTTATCCAGAAGCTCGGACTCGAGGATGATTAGATGCTCAGATGCAGTGAGGGGGGTTAGCGATTTGTCCGGGGCATGAATGTTCCAGTTCTCTCTATCTGATAAATGTCATGCAAAGTTGGAGGAGCCAACCTCAAACCTTGCTTTCATGGCACGCAAGCCCCTCTGCCACATTTACAGACTGTGATTGCAATTACCAACATGGTTGGTTGGTAGCCCGAGGCCAATATAAAACTTCCTCACGCTGCCATTTTCAGAGGATCAGATGCCTGGACTCCTGTGGTACAGCTTAATTAAAATATGACTACCTGTCTCTGGTGCATACTTAGTTGTATGCGGAGCTCAAGGGCAAACTGTCTGCTTCCCCCAAGTGGGTCGTGTTTTATTTGCCACTTAAGCCTTTTTATTTTTTTATTTGTTCAAGCCCTTTTTTTTTTAGCACAACTATCTTGTCAGGGAGGCCGTTCGAATTCGTTGCCTCTGTCTATCTTTAGAACAGTCGCTCCCCTGTCTGCATAATGTCTCGCCGTCCGTGCTTAAGCACATTTTAGAAACCTCAGGCATTATCTCCGGCTGGTCTGGAAGGCTCTTTCATGGCATTGTGTGGCATGAAAGGGCCATCTGAGTTTGTGGGAGAGATTATTATCCGACACGGGCTGAACAGAAGGGAAGGAATGGGAGCTGAATGTGTGAGGCAGAGCCCGAGGGTTTGCTTTGACTCATACGCAACATCACAGCCTTTATACTAATCCATATTTAATTAGACTTTCCTTCAGTGCTCCCTCGCCGTTTGTTTACCCTTGCTATGTTGTTTTATGGGAGGCGGAGGGAGGGAAGGGCATGGGTAGAAGGTTGACATGGGATTACTATTAATAAGCATGGGTGGGGAGGGGAGGTAGAGCCTAGTGAGGGCTCCGGGGACGTAGCTGGATTTCATTTCATTAGTAACATATTGTAATTCAAATGGCACCAATCAGCTCTGAAACCATAACATATCTGGACTTGTGTGATGTGTTGAAATTTCAATCCGTTTTTTTGTGATTGTGTTAGTGGATCTGTGTTAGCATAGAAATTCCAGTGAGTAATGAGGAGCGTTTTAGACCCAAAGGAAGTGATGGGGTCGTGCAGATCAACAGCTGATTAGCATTCATCAGGTGCTTTTGAAGCCTTTAGCAGAGATGATGTTCAGAGAACTTTCTGCTCCGTTAAATTTAAATGAATGTCTTCCCCCCCGTGCTGTCATTGGAGAATGTCTCAGGATGACTGACTTTTCATCAGATCCTTTATTAGAAACTGAGGGCTCTGCTCTGTCGTGGAGCAATAGAAGCTTGCGAGTCCATTAAACTGAATAAAACTCCTTTTTTTTTTTTTTTTTTTTTTTTTTTTTTTTTCGTCCCCTCATTTATGAAATGAACATTTCAATCAGTGTGTTGCCTTTGGGAAGGATGGCGGATGAAGGTCAGCATAAATCCGGCAGTAATAATTAGATTCTTTATTAGTCTTTGCCTTTGATTTCGGCTCCAAAGAGGAATGGTGCAAAGGAGCAGCATTGGCCGAGTGTTGACTTAATGTCACCCATCCATTTTGCTTTCGCTCTGGTTGGCCTTGCAGGAGCTGGAAAATGGGAGGCTCATTCATCACTGGGTTTCTCTGGCTCTGGGCACCAACATGCATTCAGTCATAGCTCGGGCAACACACACACACACACACTGTGTGGAACAACAGAGAAGCTACACACACATACACACACAGATGCATCTCAGTGTGAAAATAACAATTACTAAAGTGTGAAAATGTCTCCTTCAAAATATTACAAATAAACACACACCTGTCGGATATATTTATTTACCGCCACACGCCCGCTCCCTGAACCACTCATGTCTGCAAATATAGTCAGACCTGGAGGTTTTGTGATTGATTGACTGACTGCCTGACAGCAGCCCTGGCATCTGTATTCTGGCAGCACAGTGTGACACGAGTGACGTTCAGCTCAATGTTTGTGGCTCTTCTCATACATTTTAAAGCGATCCACCATCGTTTTCTCATGTTTATTTCCCTTTTTTTCTCAAACAGAGAGGAATCCCCATTGGGCAGTTCTGCAAGGACTTCAATGAGAAAACCAAGGAGCTGAAGGAGGGCATCCCTCTCCCAATCAAGATCCATGTAAAGGTGTGTCTGTGAGGCTCGTTGTCAGGCTCTCTAACCCATCCCTGACCCTTTACACTTAGCACCACTCCCTCCTGCAATTGTGGTTAATTCCACTAGCTGCATAACATTACCAGAGCACTTTCATTATTCATACTCTTCCACCAAAGTAAGCCTTTCCATTTGCATTCATTAATGAAGCAATGCCCAGAGGAACTTGGAGTCAAGAAGCATTAAGTGCATGCAAGAAATGTGAATTACTCAGAAAAGAGGTGTTATGAGCTTGTAGTTTTTATTTTACACAACCACACATTGTGTGACTCGTCACGCACCACACCCCCTCCCACCTCTTTGTGTGCTGTTTCAAATAAGGAGTTGCGTCCTTTCGGCTGAATAAATGTGTTGTAATGAGGTTTGTGATGGAAGGAATAAATGTGTCTTGTAATGAGGTTTGTGATGGAGGGAGGGGAAGCCTAATCCTTTAAAAGGCGTGAATTTATTTTGATATGCAATATGCAGCAACAGCTCTGCCATCACACGTGGGGCCTCGCTGCTGCCCACCATTGCCATCTGCTGGTGGTTTTTAGTGTTTGTTCTGTTCACAATGTACTGTGTGCGATGTTTAATGTGTGCATGATGCAACATGTTTCAGCCTCTGAGACTCATATGTTTCTCACATTTCAACTTTCACCTCCGGCTTGTCAGTAGCTTGGGGCACCTCTCACAGTGCCTTTCATCCTACTTTGAAGGAACAGTTTAACATTTCTTGGCAAACAGTTGCTGAGTGCAGTGACCTCCTGGTGTTTTGTTGTCACATAGGTTGCCAGGCAACAATTTATGTATGTGGACAGCCAAAACAAACAAGGTAGAGCTAGCTAATTAATGAGTTTTAGAGGTGCTGGTAGGCTTATTTTTTATTTAACTTTGGACAGCTGTTTCCAGTCTTTATGTTATGCTAAACACCTCTTATCTAACTCTCAGCCTGAAAGCTCCCATAACGTTCCTACACTATTATTCCCCTTCTCTCTCCGTCTTTGTATGTTTTTGTTATTTTTCAGTTTCCTTGTCAAACGCTATAATGTAGGTGGAAACAACAGCGACACATCGGACCTTTGCAACCAATAGCTTTTCCATAGATGGAGAAAAATTCTGTTCCCTTTGTCGAAAGGTCACTGCTGTTAGATAACACGACTCTGATGACAAATCACCTGCTCTGTGGTATCTTCTCAGCTCAGCCTACAGTTTGTTTTTGTATTTTTTGTATTGATGACTCAGATAACAGATGATCCAAAGCATCTTTCCTCAGATGATTTATTGATTGGATCTGAATGTCACGTTTTAGTAAATAAAGGTCAGAGAAGGAATCTGAATTAAAAGGAAAGGGTCAGAATAACTCATTGAGGTTGAAGAGATTATTTTAATTTTTTTCCTTAGGGGAGGATAGAAAGGGCGAGCAAATGAGGCAGGAGAGCAGATGTGCAACACACAGTTGAATGGGGGGGTAAATAAAGTAAACACCTCCATGTAAATGGGTTAGATTACTTCAATGTTTATGGTGTTCTTTATGTGTTCATCCTCTTTAAAGCTGCAGCATTGTCAATTACCTCTCCTTAGATCTGCTGAGCTTTACAGCCTCTTTCATATTATGGTATATTACGATGTTTTTTTGCATGACTGAGCCCTATTATATGTTTATAGTAGCTTGTTCTACTGTCAAGACATAGAATATTAAAACATGCTGTAATTTTGTAAAATTAGAATTATAAGTGTTACAATTTGTAACAAATGATTTTGTACCATGGTGTTTTGCCCTGTTAAAAGGAGTTAGTTGCGGGTGATTAATTAACAGTTAAAAATGAGCCTGGCGCATTTACAGAAATTTTGATTAATGTGCATTGTCCTAATAAAATTAATCTTATAAAGTATATGCCAGTTTTGTGTTCCCAGTTTAGTGGGCATAGATTTAAATTATAGTCACAAAAAAATGACAAAATGATAAATTACTTAGAGGTGGCACAGTAACCAAACATCTAATATTCTTACAGATTGTTGTTGTAGTAATTGTTGTTTCTGTTACAATAACTGTTGCAATGAACACGAAGTAATAAGGTTCAAGATATGAAAAAAATATTGGAAGCACTACTTTAATCTGAGAGGGATGAAGAAAAAGCATGTACTCCTGATTCACGGATAGCTTCAATACTGTAGACAAGAAAGGGAATCATTTCCCCCAAAATCTCAATGCACTGCTTCATTGAAGCCTTTGAAGAAGACCAGAGAGCGGTCGATACGTGTTTGTGTTAGCTTTAATCATGAAGTCTTATTATTATAAAGGCTTCTTAACTTTTTGCAGTTTAACGAAGCACTGAGCTTTGACTTTTTAGGAGGAATTCACCCTCTCGTGAATAGTAGGTCCAAGCTACAGTACGTTGATACTTGAAATCTGAAAATGTTTCAAAACAGTATTAGATGCACAGAAATATATTTTTTTGGACTCATGCTGGTTCTACTCCGTTTTATTCATTTAAGTTATCAAGAGTCATAAAGGAAGATACAGTTTTTTTTGGTCAGAGCCAGAACTACCATTGAGGACACCAAGGACACATTTTCAGTATAGATTCTGGGAATAATATTACTTTAGGAGAAGTGTAAATCCTACAATTACACCGAAATGACAAATAGTTGGGTTTGAAGGCTTTTTACATTCAACTTAGGTCGTTTATGGGCAAAAGAATTATCTAATCCATTTATTAAATTAAAATCCTATAGATGATGGCCGGGTTAGCTCAGTTGGTAGAGCGGGCGCACATACGTAGAGGTTTACTCCTCGAAGCAGCGGCCGTGGGTTCAACTCCGACCTGCAGCCCTTTGCTGCATGTCATTCCCTTTCTCTCTCCCCTTTCATGGCTTCATCTGTCCTGTGAAAATAAAATGCCCACAAAAACAATCTTTAAAAAAATCCAATAGATGAATGTAGTATTTCTCCAGTTATATTCCTGGCAGCCTTTAGTTAACTGTAACCATTTACCTCAAGCCTGTCAAACTTTGGATTTCTCCGCATGATGAATGCATGGGGCGAGTGAGAGCGACAAAACAAAAGTGCAGAAATCATGGATCATTGTGTTTGTCTTTTCTAACATTAGCTGCAGTCGTTAGCATGTCTGGCTAACTAGCCTACAGCTTTGAGCTTTGAGGAGCATTTCATATGACATTATTTTGTGGGGTTATTCATGACCCCACAAAATGTATATTTGTGTATTGCACCTTCGGTGTAAATAGTCTATTTATATTGTCTTAACTGTCTTGTTGTATAAACATGTTTATGTTTATTGTTTTTGTCATGAACTCAACTCTGTTATGTCATTATAATTGTGGAGGACTACAGATGGAAAGTAGCATAATGCTAAATCTGGTGCATCCATCTTTTTAATGTAACTGCACATTGTCCTGCTAAATAAACTAAACTAAAACCAGGACTGTTATATTGTCCCACTGTCTGGAAGCTAACATTCGTCCAGGTTATCAGAGTTTATGGTAATTTTAGCAGCTCTGTGCTGCTCTTAATGATTAAAGTAAGTTTAACCAGCCAGCGTTACCCAAGAAAGCGCTACGTTGCGTTATTCGTCATTATTGTTATAATATAGAAATAACTAGGTCTACACTTTAATACAAGAACAATGCGGTTTATTAAATGTTACGTCTTCTACATCAGTCATCAATTACTATGAATTTCGATTGTTAAAGGAACACGCCGACTTATCGGGACTTTAGCTTATTCACCGTATCCCCAAGAGTTAGAGAAGTCCATACATACCCTTCTCATCTCTCAGCGTGTCGTAACTCTGTCTGACGCCCCCACCGCTAGCCTGTTTAGCCAAGATCCTGGAGGTAACCGGCTCCATCATTGCCTACTGCTCCCAGTAAGTGACAAAAAAAACATTTTCCCATTTACATTTACATTTGTATAGTCACAGCGTGTACAAATAACAAGGTCACATGAGACACAGCCATCTTCTAACCGTATACAAACTGGGAACTATATTCTCAGAAGGCGAAGCACTGCTACTTGGGCGGAGTGATTTGCTCGCAGCACCTGAGAAGCCCCGTGGTGAGGAGCAGAGAGTAACAACGGTGCTTTTCAGGTGTTGCGCTAACCACTCCGCCCAAGTAGTAGTGCTTCACCTTTGTGAGAATATAGTTCCCAGTTTGTGTACGGTTAGAAGACGGCTGTGTCTCATGTGATCTTGTTATTTGTACACGCTGTGACTATACAAATCACAACATGTAAATAGGAAAATGTTGGCGTTATTTTGTCACTTATTGGGAGCAGTAAGCTAGATGGAGCCGGTTACCTCCAGGATCTGGGCTAAGCTAGGCTAGCGGTTGGGGGTGTCAGACAGTTACAACACGCACAGAGATGAGAAGGGTATGTATGGATTTATCTAACTCTGGGGGATACAGTGAATAAGCTAAAGTCTAAATAAGTCGGCGTGTTCCTTTAATCTGCCAACATTGTCATTGTAAACTGCATATATGTCGAGCAGAACAGAAAGTTTGACAGGGGTAGCAACAGTAACTAACGGAGGTGGGGCTTAGTGAACGGTCAAATTGAATGAATAAATAAATTAATGAATGAATAAATAAATGTGAACAAAAGAACAATTTATAGATATCTGAATCCTAGCTACAGCCCGTTTCTGGCCCACATTTGATCAGATGTTTTCATTTTGATTCTTCTGTCTCCTCAGCCCGACAGAACCTATGACCTGAAGATTGGCCAGCCCACAGTGTCTTACTTTCTCAAGCAAGCAGCTGGCATTGCGAAAGGGGCCGGCAAGACAGGTGAGATATGCTACTGCACTGATGTATCTGCTCTCACTGCCATCTGCACCCACTGAGCCCATCCTGTAACGGACACACGTCTCTCCCTGAGCTCAGTTTTGTGCTTTGCTGTGATTGATGTTATATTCATGACATGCGGGGGAACTACAGATGAAGGAAGCAGCGAAGGTGGTGTGTTAAGAAAAGAGAATTATGGATTTCCAACTTTTATGCTCCAAGCTATCTCCAGCCTTGTTTCAGCAGTTGACTCGTAATACCACCTCTACACTGTCTCACACACACACACACACACACACACACACACACACACACACACACACACACACTTCTTCTTCCTCTTTGGTGCCAAACTGTATTTTGTACATTTATTGAATTTGTCTTTTTTCTTCCTCATTTACACCCTGAACTCTATTTGTGTGTGTGTGTGTGTGTGTGTGTGTGTGTGTGTGTGTGTGTGTGTGTGTGTGTGTGTGTGTGTGTGTGTGTGTGTGTGTGTGTGTGTGTGTAGGCCACGAGACAGCGGGGATGGTGTCGGTGAAGGCGGTGTATGAGATTGCCCAGGTGAAAGCCGAGGACGAGTGCTTCAAAATGAGGAACGCCTCCCTTGAGAACGTCGTCAAAAGCATCATCGGCTCAGCTCGTTCACTCGGCATCAAGATTGTCAGCGAGTAAGTCTCGATTCTGTGCTCGGTGCACTTTCTATACTATTATTGTATTGACCTGAGATGCCATGAACCTGACCCGTGTGCATGCAAGCAAAGCTGTCAGAAGCTGGTGCTGTCCTGGACTTGTTCATCGGTCCAAGTAGATTGTTGTTATCATTTTGTATTAAGTTCTTTAAATGAACAAAGAAACGCAGAAGAAACATAAAACGTCACCACGTTTTCCTGCAGAGTTGCAAGACAGCAGCAGGTGGCGTCCTCTGTAGATGCTGCTATGCCTCCTAACTGCCACTAGAGGTCAGATAAGATAATAGTGAAGTGACCACAGTGGCCACAATAACATGAACACCTACAGTAGCTTCAGTATATAATCAAATTCAATAAAATGGACCTGCAGCAATAACTGTTGTAGAGTCAAAGGGCTCAGACAGAAGTTGTGATGTCCCCGTCACATTTTATCTGTTCATGCTCTTGATCCCGTTCTGAGTCCTTTGTAAGGGTCTGTATGGAGCGCTCAAATCTACTCAAGGATCTTTGACACACACCCGAGACCCCTTACAATACAATAGGACCCTACCTCTTTATGAGGAACCGAGTGGACCCGGGAAGAACCTCTAGTCCTTTAATATTGAGCATCTTTCCAGACAGAGTCCTATTCAATATTTATCTTTGTAATATTTACATTGATTTTGTTCCAATGTAATACAGCTTCACAGTGCATATTTAGGTTAGAGTAAGCAAATAAATTACAAAATGAATGTCAGTGTTCAAACGATGTAATAAAGCTTTGACAACTTAGGCTGGGGGTGGGTGTTTGTAGGGTTTTAAAATGTGGTGGGTGCAATGTATGAGGAGGGCCATATTTATGTGTCTGTGCCCAAGGGCCTATTGTGTCATCATTTCTCCATGAAAATAATTAATTGGACAGCTAATGTTTCTATTAATCTTTGCAGGTCCTATACAGTACCTTAACCATACTAATACATCATTATATTATACAATATCTATTTTACTTGTACTCTACCAGTGTACCTCGAACAATCTGGAATTATTCAGTGTATATTTAGATTTGTTTATGGTGCAAGTTTAGTTTTAGAGACTTATACAAGTTGTTATTCAAACGTCACAGTTTGATTGATGCATGTCGATGCACATGTTGCATAATGTCCTGTTAGTATAAACCTGTTAAGTATGTTGACTTTTTTGATATGCACATACTGCAAAAACATATACTAAGACACCGACCGTATATACTGTGTACAATCAGTATGCAGTATGGATTTGGGACCAAGATGAATGCTATAAGCTTCACAAAGATTGCACATCTTGCTTTTATATCAGGATACTTTAGATTTTACAGATACTCCCCCCACTCCTCCTCCAACTTGCGTACTCTTGATGGGCTTTGCATCTTAACAATGTTTTCATTCTGATATTTATCATTTATTACGTGCACAGCATGAACTGTTAACACTATTCATTCACAATCACAGTCCCTCGACCTGCTGCATCTATTTCTTCTTCACATAATGATATTGTACTTTTCCCAGAATCCCTTTCTCCCCCTTACTTAAAGCTCAACATGTCTTGCAGCTGCAGTGCATTATGATTTATTGAGAGTACTGTCAGTGGAGAAATTGGTATCTCTGGCTCTTTTACAATGGATTTCTCCCTGGATGGTTGTTGAACACTGCTGCACTGTGCTGAGTCCAGAGATGAGAGCATGGTTAAACTATGGTTATAGTTAATATTGCAGCTGAAGCAACAAGTAGAAATGTACGTTATTCAATATCACCATCTCCACTGGAAATATCTTGATGTGATGTTTGTCATCCACATTTGTCCAGTTTTATTAGATTTTACTACATAATGATGTAGTAATGCAAGGAATGCCGTCCTAAACGTTGCCTTTTAACCTTTAACAGTATCTTAGAGTTTCCTGTTGCAGTAAGTCAAATTTACCTTCTCTTTCTCTCTCCCTCTCTCTCTCTCTCTCCCCCCCCTCCCTCTCTTCCTCCCTTCTCCTCTTCAGTCTCTCAGCTGATGAGTACAAACTCTTCTTGGAGCAGAGGGAGGAGAAGTTAAAAACTGATGCAGCAGCCGCCGCAGCCGCCGCAGCTGAAGCTTTGACGAGCAAAAAGAAATGAAGACCTGCAACATTTTTAATTTCAACCCCTGCATTCCTATTTGCATTGACTGCATCCATAAACCACATTCATACAAAAACTGTGTCTGTCAGTTAATAAACAATTAGTTTGTGATTTATTTTCTTCTGTGTCCTTATTCACGTCTGATATTTAGATTCTTTACAGCATATTGTTTGGTTTCACTATTTTAGAATGATTTAAAAGATTTAACGTCAGCTACATTTTAACAACAAAAACATCCACTCAAATATTGAAAATATTTATGACCCGGAGTGTTTTATTTCCCCTGAGTCGAGCTAATGAAACTGTAATTTCTCTGTTTTGGAAAGATGTTTATGTTTAGTCTCTTTGATGTTATTATATATTATTAACACTTCTGGAGCGGTTTGGCTTCTTGTCAGGTTGTGCAGATGGTTTCTTGTACATTTCACACACCTCATCAACTTAACTTTTTGTTTTGCAGAAATAGAGTTTGGTTTCATGTACCACCAAACCAATGCTGAAACAATTCATTAACCAATAACTATTATGATGTCATTTATCCACCAAAGTAGCAACCGTGAACTGGTTATAGCCTGTCAAATGTGAGGATTTACTGTTGAGACTTTCAACAATTACTGCTTATAGCTATAGGTGGCACCAAAGAGAATGAAACAGAGCTCTTTGATATTGTAACAACATTTTAAAACAAATAATTGACTGATTTGAAAATATTAATTTGTTCCAGCCCTAAATGGAACATCCCACTGTTTTATTTGTGTTTTCCTGCATTTGCCATGTATCAATACAGTATATTGATATCAGAAAATATTTAGATTCAATTTTTTTAAATTGGTCTTAAAACAATACTCCCATGCCTGTATATACATTCAAAGTGTTATTGTTCGCTGTAATTATTCCTTCATTCCATACTGGCTGTGAAGATAATCCTTCCTAAGGTGATTTCTATGTCAGTCTTCATTCTGTGCAAACTTCTAAAGTTCAGCTGACTCAGGGAATCATCCGGCATCAAAGTCTGGGGTGGCTGTGGCTCAGGAGGTAGACGTCTATTAATCCGAAGTTTAGTGGTCCGCCTCCCAACTCCTCTTGTGTGAGTGTGTATTTGTATAAATTACAAATTCATTACAAAGATAAAAGCACAAATGTCCACCTTTGTGTTACTGTTCCTCCTACATCTCTGCAAGGAAATGCTGTCTGAGGAAATAGAAAGTGGGAAGGGTTGTCTTTGAAGCCACTATGGACAGGATGAACAATATCACCGACCAATGACGTGTGAGTATTATTTTGTCAGATTAAAAATGTGAACCTATCCTTTAATACTCTAATGATCTCCGCTATATCCTCCAGCCCTACATGGACTTTACCTTTATGCAAGCTTTGAATAGTGTCATTTATCACACCTGGTAGTAATATTTGGTCCAGCAAGCATGATTTATAAAAATATGTCCTCACCCCTGCACTCTTCATAACCTTTTCCTAACATGGTCTCTTGCACAACACACACTATGCTCCTCTATGGTGCAGTACTTGTGTTTGCCAGAAGATGGCAACATTCAGCTGAGCACACTTCCTCCACTGCTCATCTTCACTCCATCACAGACACTGCAGCAGCAGCAGCTAGTGATGGAACAAAATGTTCACTTGCAAAAAAACAGTATAATGTTTAGAGCTTTGCCTCTGTTAAATGTAATAAATTCTGTATTATCTGTTATGTGGCACAGGTGATGAGATCTGGCAGAAAATGATCCATAAAACACATTTTTTATATTTTCTTTTTTTTATCATTATGTACAGAAAATGGGTTATATTAATCAATTTTTTCCCTTTGATTTTAATTATGTTCACCTCTCCATCCTGTGGCTACATAGCATCAGTTTGTCCCACATCCCTCTTTACTGTACCTCTAATTTTAGCCTCCTCTCACTCCTTCTTTGTCTCCCCTCTCTCCCCAGCCCTCCCCTCTTCGATCCTTCTGAATGGAGGCTGAGAATAGACGAGAGGCTCTTTCAGTCAGAGCTCTTGAGCAGGAATGCCTATATATGGAGTCTTACACCACTCCGTGCGCTAATAGAGTCACAGGTACATCGAGTGAATGTGGGCTACTGTGATTTGTAAAGAGGGGTGGCTGGGGGGTCACATGCCTACTATTATGTGTGTGTGCTTCATCATAAGTGGGAGGCTCACTGTGTGTGCCTGTGTGCACACGCTCGCACGCAAAAACCTCGATGCCAAGAGTGTGCGTCAGTCTGAGTCAGATAGTGTCTCATTCTGTCTCGTCATGTGTGTGCGTCAGTGCTGTTGCTGAGCGAACAGGGGAAGAAATGGAGGAGAGTGTATGGGAGGGCGGAAAAGAGGCAGGGATGGTGGGATGATGATGAGGATGATGAGGCTGAGGGAGGAACAAGGGGCTTGACTATGACGACACAAATGCATCAGCCGCATTAAGTGCACTTTTAATATAAATGCATTTGTATGACAATCAAATACACTTATAAGCAACACAATAGAACACTGGTCCACAATGTCCATTCTGCAGGAAGTAAGATGTTTAGAATATATTCCATCTTATGCAATAAAAATCTCTTTCTTATATACACAGACCAATATTGTTCAACTGTACAAATGTACAAATGTGTACAACCTTTCTGAAAAGAACATATGCCTATATCCACAGACATAATGCATATGTAATAACATCTTTTTCAAATATCACACATACAATACAGTAATTTTACACATGTATATTAACTTAGCCTTTAATAGCTAGAACGTAGGAATCAATCCTTTACTTGACCGTAGACAACTCTACGTGAGCATGTCGACACCATGGGAATAGTACCATTCTCAACCCGTGTCGCTTGGTAACTGAATAGAAATAGCACCCCATCCCTATTTTCATTTTTTAAAACAAAACTTTTGTAATCTAACCCCTCTCAAAAAAGAAGAATCGCTCATTCACATAGTCAATTGTGCCTCACTACACTGCACTCCAGTGGAGCAACAATGTAAATGTCCATGTTGAATGGACATGATAAAGAGTTCAGAGTTCAGCAGGTCAGGGCCGTTTCAGGCACGCAGAAGCCGCTATAAGCTGCTAGCATTGCAAATATTGATGCTGCAACAATATCCAGCCGACTGCCCTCAGGCCAGCAGGGACCTGAAGAGCCCACATTCAGAGTCTAATGTACAGTACAACGTAGCAGTGGATTTGTGACATGATCAGAGCTCCGACAAACTTCCAGACAATTTCTTGTTTGGTGTTATATCTTGTAAAGCAATGGACGTCTTCAACATTCTTGAGATCTTCACATGCCAGGATCTCTTCACGTTTCCTTTTTTGTTTGCACATCACATCGATACACAAGATTTTAGATGGAGAGATAAATATGAAATGTTAAAGGTTTAAAGCTGCAAACTCAAAGCTCAAAGTATCTCTGGTTAAAAGTGAATTACTATTTTTGAGTTTTGATGTTGCCTTTAAGGCAAGAGTGCTATCGAATCAGAGCGGTACTGGCTCTGAAGACCAGATAGAAGGGCTATTGGCAGGAACTTATTTGGATGTACTGATAGTGGTCATCCTAAGGATGTAAAACATTTGTAAACATTTGACTTCCAATACATTTGAGGTTTGGGTTTGCGTTGCTGCATGTCAGGCAAAAAAGTGCTATAATTCATCTCTCTATTGAAATAGCAAGACATTTTGTTTTTTGTTCACAACAGATTTTTCACTACGAGTGAATACAAATGCGCATCTGGAAGTTAAACAGCGCTTACAAGTTCAGAGAGGTTTCTCTGTCTGATCATATCTGAAGCTTGTGTTACAGAGAAGCTGAAAGACACCACATAGACTCAAAACCAAGTCAGTTATGGATCCATGTGGTTTAACCATCATGTAAATGTTGCACCAGTTTTGTAGTAGTATACAGATAAATAACTGAACAAAAATATAAAGCCAATCTTTGTTCTCAGGAGACATGTAGGAGTTAAAGTCCTTAAGTTGTATATACATTATGTATATTTATACACTTAATAATTTTTTACTTTTCAGTAAAAGGGGCTCCACAAAATATGACAATATGCCATACTTAATGAAGTAAGTCACAGACTTATTTTAGAACGGAGGAACACTTCCACTCCCATCTGAAAGAGACAAAAAAAGGGAAGAGAGAGAAAGAAGACGTTAGTGATGTATTTTCAGAAATGTTTTTTTCATCTCTTTTAACAAGACTAAGCTAAAAGAAAAGAGACAGATTCTTACCTTTGTGGAAGCACTGTGGCGATGGATGACATTGGAGTTGATACAACTCAGGTTGTTGCCCTAAGCCAGGGGCGATCGAGGCACCTGCCCCAAACATGGGTTCCAGGACAGCCAGTTCCTCTAGGAGGGACTGATTGCAAGACACAGCGGGCATGGGCGAGACGATGGGCGTGGAGGTGGCAGGGCTGGGGGAGGCAGTGAGGATGAGGGGAGGGGAAGCTGGGATGGAGGAGCAAGAGGACACAGGAGATGACACCACCTCAATCTCCATTGCTTCCTCCGCTAGCCCCTCTCCTTCTGCCATGGCCCCGGCCTCAGCAGCCACAGTCGCCCCGCACCCAACCATGGAGTTACATTGCGCCAATTGGACGCTACAGAAGTGGCCCACTCCCTCAAACTGGGAGGGTTGGTGCCAGCACACTGAGGTTTGAGGGGAGATTGGGCTGGAGGGATTGGGCATAGGGGAGGGGGAGGGGGAGGAGAGGCCAGGGGACTGAGGAGGAATGAAGTTGTCTTGGAGGAGGGTTTCTAGGATGCTCTCTTCAAACCGAGAGTCATCATCGTCGAGGAACATGGGAATGTCCAGACCTCTCCATGTTTTGATGGGATAAAACTCCCTAAGCATGTGGACTGAATCAACATCAGCAGTTTCAACGGCGGGAGACAGGAAGGGGGAGGGAGGGGAGGATGAAGGTGACATGGAGGGAGGAGAGAGTTTGGACAGGAGTGGATCCAGGTAGAATCCCTCTGCCAGTGAGCTGATGTGCTGAGCTAAGAGGGAGATTTCTGCCCTCTCCTTCTCCCTCTCTCTCTCTAGGGAGAAGAAGGAGAGGCAGGGCTGTTTGCCGGGTGATGCCTCAGGAGTGAGGAGGCCCTCAGGGGGATACTGGAGGTGCCCCAGTGGTAAATCTACATACAGTGGACCCCGAACCTCGGGCAGGGTCATCACTGTGCAGTCGCCATCTCCAGGGCTGTCAGGTGTGGGGGGCAGTTTCTCATAAAGAGCTCCACTGCCATGCTCGACAGAGAAGAGGAAGTCAGTGGATAGAGTCGGTAGCTTGAGCGGGAGCTTGGTGGACAGGGTGGTGGGGGGGGAGGGGCTGGAGGTGGTAGTTGGTGGAGCTGAGGAGGAAGCTGAAGGGGCCATTGAGGTGGTGGTTGCGGTGGCTGTTGTAGCAGAGGGCGGAGGAGTGGTAGTGCCAGCGGGGTCGAAGCTGAAGAGGGGTTCACCGAATGGGAAGCTAGACCCAGCAACATGGGGAGTGTAGGGTGGTGTGCACACAAACTCTTTGGTCTGCTGAGCTTGTGAGGTGGGGACAGGGGGGAGAGGCAGGGGGAGAGCTGGCAGTGGAGGGTCGAGCTGGAAGGACGGCGGCAGAAGAATGTTCTGGGTCAAAAAGTCTAAGTCTGCTACTGTTTCAACAGTGACTGGAGTGGGAGAGGAGGCAGCTGAGGGGCTTTCAGTGGGATGCTGCTGAAAGAAGCTGTCTTCCTCCAGAGAGGAGATACTGGAGCGAGGGTCACCCTCCACCTGCATGGCCTCAGCAGCAGAGCTCCCTGGTTCATCAGAGGAGCCCACACTGCAGCCAGCAGTGCTGAAGTCAAAGGACTGGGCTGACAAGCCACTGCTGCCTGGGGTGAAGACTTGGTCTGGGCTGGACAGGGTTTCTGGAGACTGGAGGCTCAGACCCTCCTGCTGAGAGGTACCGCCACTAAGAACCAGGGTCAGCTGGGTGTGCTCTGAGCTGAGCTGCTGACGCACTGACCAGGCCTCAGACTCACTGAGAGAGAAGAAGAAGAAACAAAGGAGAAACCGAAAGTTAGGATGGTTGTTTTTCTCTGTATTCATCATTCTTTTGCCCCCAAATTGATGACTGGTGTGTGGTTTGAAAAAAACGCAGTAAATACCTGATGATGTAGTTGTTGCTGATGATGGGGATTTCTCCGGGCTGCAGCTGAAGTACCATGTAGAGCCAAACCCACGATTGGTCCTGAGCTTGCACACGCACCACCATTTCAGCTCTGCCCTCTCCTCCTTCTCTCACTGTTGAACAACAGTCACAGCACAAGTTGGCATCTTGTATGTAATCATATTAATCATCATAGTGTTTTTCACTGTGTGGATGTGCCAGTGGGCACGATGTGTGTGTAATTGTGTGGGCATGGATGGTTGTAACTGGAAGGTATGTGTGAAGAGTACACTTACATAGGCTGCGGTGTTGAGCGGAGGCATGTGACAGATCCTGTGGGTGGAGGAGGCTGTACCAGGAGCAAGAGCGTAAAGCTGTCACATCAAAGCCGAGATAGGCGCTCACACTGTAGGAGAGAGTGGGTGGTGATATGTTAGGAGCATAATTTTTTAACCATTTAGTGATCTCATCAACAGACTAATATACCATTAAATATTAAAGCAACAGGTGGAGGTGAGGATCAGCTATTTGTGTGAACTCACTTGTCCTGGGCAGTCTGCAGCCTCATGTCCCGGCTATGCTGGGAGTGGAAGTAGGCCAGAAACAAGTTGGCCTCAGCAAGAGGAGGGGTGGAGGTTGACTCCCTCTCTGCCCTGGGGCTGGAGCGGGTCGGGTGGGGCTCCAGAGGGGAGCAGAAACACACCCATACGGGGTTGGATGTCCAGTAGGACCCAGTGGCAGTAGAGGCAGCGGGGGGAGAGAGGCAGCGAGCTCGGATCAGAACCAGCTTGTTCCCAGCACTCTGCCTCCGCACGGACTTGGAGGTGTTAAAACGGCAGCGGAAGAGACGGTCTGTGGAGGAGGAGAAGATGAGAGGGGGGTTATTAAAAATCATATTTGGTCGTCAGTTGGCATTAGACTTGTGAATTTAATTTAATGTTTGTCTTACCCATCTCAAGTGACGTGGTGGTTGACAGGTTGCTCCTCATGTTAAAATGGTCTGAGGTGTCGATAATATCATACACACTGTCCCCCTGTGCCACAAGATCCACCTGAAAAATTACAAACAGAAACGTTATTTATTAAGCCCAAAGTAGAGCTTGAATAGTATTACTGAACTACGAATGAATCGGTTCTGTGTAGACTCACCATGGAGTGTCCGAGGTGGTCGGAGACGCTATCTGACAGGTACAGGAGCTTCCCTTCCCCAGTCAGCAGCATCAAAAAACCTGGCAGCGCCTGCATCAACTCCGACAGTTCGAGGAAAGACAGAAACCCTGCGCTCTCCTCAGCAGTTTCCGCTTCTAGAGAGAAAAAAATGGGACAGGAAAGATATTTGTTAATAAACCTGAACCTAATAAGAATGAACACAACATACCTGATCTCCGCAATAAGAAAAACAGTGGCCGCAGTGTATTTCAGCACCATGGACAGCGGCGCGGCTGTATATATGGTGCTAAAGCATTTCAGCACCACGGACAGCGACAAACTTCTATTAAACGCGTTAACGAGCTTGTATATCGACTATTTGCGAATAATGAATGACCCACAGCTCTACGGTTTTTCCAAATGAGATATGTATCAAGTCAATTGCCTGCAGTGCCACTAAAACACTTGTTGATTTCCACCACTGAGAGATTTCAGTCTGTCAATGCAGCACATGACATTCATCAACAGGTCGTTTTATTCAGAGTAAATTCATTCTTACCTTGAGTGAAGAAGACGGAGTTCCTGGTGTACATGCAGGCAAGTGACATGATGTGCAGGTATGAGAGCCGCGCTTTATCTGCATCGGATATGGGCAACAAGTCCTTCAGGCTCCGGATCTCCGCGTTGATCTGGTCCCGTCGAGCCTTGGATGCTCCTTTGGTTGAGCGGTACATTGTGGCCGGTGGTTGCGGTGAACTATCGAAATTCCTCCAGATGTGCGTTGGAGAGTTGAGAGCGGAGTGTTGTTTAACGCCTTGCCTCGGCTGGAGTCGGGGTGCCCTGTCTCCGAGATGTGTTAAGAGACAGGTTGTAAAAGTGGAAAAGCTCTGAGGTGTGTTATTGGACTTTCATCTCAGCTAGGTTTGTTTTTCAGAGAAAGGTTATAAAACCTTCTCATGCCCTGTCTCTGTCTGCTTTAGTTCCACCACAGCGCCCAGCTCGGATGCTGGCAGGCTGCTGGATGTCTGTCCCCCCTCTCAGAGTGCAGGTGAATCGGCGGCTGTGGTAGCCGTCTCTCGCACAGAAGTCCGTAACCCGTAAATCTGGTTGAGGGACTCTGCTCGCCAGTCACTTATATAGTCTGGGACTCCACCGGAGCAGGGGGGCTCCCAACACACCGACACCGACGTAAAACGGAGGGAGGGGGTGGAGAAGAAGGGTGGGGGGGCGAGGCGAGGGTGATAGATATGTCTCATATCAGTGTAGCAATGGTGAAACTCTCCCCCTCCCTTTCCCGTGCCCTCTCCTTTCGGTGACACTTCATCGACGTCAGCGCTTCCCTCTACTCGGTGATGACGTCGGTCTGAAATCGGGAGCTCCGGCGACGCAAAAAGCCCGATTTGGACAAAACCGAGTAAGGGGCGGAGCAAGCGTAAAACGTAAACGGAGTCACCGGACTCCGGTGTACTGGAGCAGGAGGAGGGGGTGCAGGGGAGGGGGGATGGGAAGACTGGGTTGCATACGAAAGAAGTCTCTGTGTTTATATGTCTGGCACTTGGTAGGCTACCCGTCACTGCCTGTTTGCCCCGGACCTGTCAGTAAACACGGCAGGTGCTTGTTATGTGCGATTCGATCATTTCACTTTGACCAAATTCACTGTCAACATTTTAAACATGTGAGATTGATGATGCAGAGCTGAACACAACATGCTCAGTCACCTTACAGGAGACTGGCATGGATGCTGAAGCTGTTTCACTTCGCTTCGTCTCTCCGTCGCCTTTTCTGAATGGAAATCATTCTTGAGCAGCTGAAAACACTAATGGATGCATAATCCTACACAGAATGTGCCTCCATTTTTAACATGTTAGACATGAACGCTGCGCTTCTATCATGCCTTCACTGCAAGTGTCTTGTTAAGAGGCAATCTTCAGCATTTTTGAGCATTTATTTCTCAATACTGGCGATAAGAAATAATCTGAAACACTACATGCAATTTTTTATATATGCACTGTGATCCATGTCAGAGTTAAATCTCCATTGCCTTGTGATGGACAGTAAAGTTTTTAGGGTTTAATAATTAACAGGCGAGAACAGACCAACTCTGAGTGGATTTGCGTTGGAGGCTGTGGTTTTGATTGTAGAATAAAAACATGGACTCGCAGAAACAATCAGAGCATGATCAACTGCAAATCACTGAAAGAAACAAAACAAACAGCTGGCCAGTTTGACCAGCAAGGCGCTCAAAAACCAGTTTAGACCATCAAACACCAGCAACGATCTTATTATAATAATTTATTATTATTATTATTTTAATCTTTTTATAATTCTCTTTATAACTGTGAATGAACGACGTTTGTGTGTGACTTGGCGCTTTGTTCTCTTCCTCCGTTTAAAACTTACAAGGACGATCTTCATAATGAAAAGTGAAGTCATTTTAATGAATGACATTCATGATTAATGTGACGCGCGCGCAAATAGCAGCCAGTATTGAGCAACCTGCAAACCTGTCACCAGTCGCATGTGAGGTAAACCGTGTTTCTAAAAATAGGTCTGGTGACCAACACAAGGACTGCGAGGCGCGCCCCTGCATCCCGCTCCGATCGTCCTATTTATAGATACGATTTCCCTTTTAACGTCCTTAAATAGATCTGTAGTATGTGCTTCACATGTGGATCCGAGCACAGACACACACCTGGATCTGTGCCGCTGTCCACAGTCATGTTTCATCCGGATACATTACGATGGTGCGTGCGTGCGTGCGTGCGTGCGTGCGTGCGTGCGTGTGTGTGTGTGTGTGTGTGTGTGTGTGTGTGTGTGTGTGTGTGTGTGTGTGTGTGTGTGTGTGTGTGTGTGTGTGTGTGTGTGTGTGTCCATTTCTAATGGAATACAGAACCTGGTCTATATCTACTTCAGATGAATAAAGATGAATGTAGAGTCAAGTGGATGAGGCCCATTTGTCAAAAGGTATTGCTTACTTTGGCCTACTGTTTACCTACTTTGACAGTTTTTAATATGCAAAAGATAGCTCATTGATGAATCATCCTGCTTCTTGTTTCAGCTTCACTTGATTCAGTACCTGTGTGTGGTTTTTCTCCTTTGAAGTTTGTTTTTGTCTCATATTTCTTATTGGATGACTAAGCCATCTCTGCTTCCTCTTCTATAGTTGTATTTCCATCAGTGCTTCCTGTTACCAGACGATCAGAGAAGAATGGCGGATTTGCACATAGAGGTACTGATTAATTTACTTTTTCCACTAAAATGACCCACAGTCATCACTTTCAATGTGTACAGGTTAAATTAGCTTCACTTGAGCTCTTGAAGTCATACAAATGAGAAAAATGAGTTTGTCATCTCTGCTCCACATCACATGGACGAGTAGCGCCTCCAGAGCAGATAGAAATACATCACACACCAGTCTGTTGCTGCAGTGGGGACTATAATGTGTCATGACAGTGACATCAGTTTTCCTTTTGGCTATTCTGGATGCAGCATTATACACATTCATTAGAGCAGTTCACTCAGAGAAGACATAATTGTACAGAGGTTGTGCAAATCTACTTTCTTTTTTAAAGAGCCGGACTAAAATTGATTCATGCTTTTTGTTTCAGGTGCATCTAATAACATTTCACTTGGTTTGATGTTGGCCATGTTGCATGAGTTTATAGGTAAAAATCATCCAGATGTAATTCCTTCTCCTGGACTTAATGAATACAACAGGTGCCCCAGGTGAGTCCCCTAACCGGGAAAGCATAGTGAGAGTATAAGTGTGAGATATCTTGAGTTTAGAGTCCAATTGTTCTCTCTGCCTTCAGAACGTTTAGTTTAAAGGTGGGGTAGGCAGTTTTTTGGGAAAAAGCCAAACAAACACGCCAGAATTTGAAAATATAACCCTCCTCCTACTGCTCTCCCCTCTATCTCCTAAGCTCCTCCAACCAGACGAGCATGGCCATATGTACGCATTTTATACAGTAACCTATATGAGTCCTAGTCATTCATTTCAATCATCCTGATCATGATTATGTTCCTGATGTCATCATACAGTATAGTGGCAATTCTATGAGAATTATTGCGTGTTTTCTTTGCAAACATGTGGGCCTGTAAAGCCCTTTGAGATGCTGTGATTTAAGTTGTCAATATCGGCAAAGCAATTCAGAGATTGAGAGAAAATGTTGTAGTTTAGCTTTCTGCTAACTGTAGCTGTGAGCTTTTGGCTACGGTTAGCAGAAGGCTAAACTATTGTCGACATTTTCTCTCTATCTCTAAGACCCTTCTCAAATATTGCGTTTATAGTCAGATGCACTGTTAGACTCTCTCTCTCTCTTTGAGAAGACTGTCTTCCTTTTCAGGATTGCTTTGCAGTGTATTTAGTTGTCGCCAACTTTTTCTGCAGGATTTTTCGCTATTGAATCAGGCTTTCACCATCTGAAGACGTGTACGCGCGTCTAGAACAGCCAATAGGAACACCCTCTCTCTGGAATGGCATGTGATTGGCCAGAGTCCCCAGTCACAGGCTAGATATTCTAAAGCCTGAAAATGGAGCAAGGAGGAGGTGCAGAGGTCTAGTATTCTCTCAGACAACTTGAATTACAATATGTTAAAGGTTATTGTGGAATTTTTGTCCAATGACGCAAAACAAAACTGCCTACCCCAACTTTAAGTCAGCAACTCCATGTGGACAAAACTGGAGCATTTGTCAGCAGTGGCAATGTGTTCTTGTTGTTTAGGAATGATAATAAAAATATGATGTGTTCAGTTTGGTCTTGTGTAGTATATTCATAACTGTATATTAGCAGTGTCTAGTCGCCACATATGCTTCAGTAGTGTCTCAGCCCTTATTTTTACAGCATGATGTCATGTTTTATGGGTTTATTTGTGCAGGTAAGGACGTTGGATTACATTTGAAACTTGCTACTGCAAAAAGGGTTGTTTATTATATCGACCCACACCACTTCCCATTCAATAAAGCACCAAACTCTTCTGATCCTGACATTCTCCTCAGGAACTACCTCATACTGCATTATGGCATTTCCTTCCCCCAGAGTCGTATTGTTTAAACAACCTTCCACCCTTCACCAGTAGTCTGGCTGTTGAAATGCTTGTGTCCAAAGGTCTTCAGGTTATGGTCCTCTGCATCTTGGTGTCATTAGCAACATAACCACTCCAGCATCCTTGTTTCCTGTAGAAAAAATACAGAAAATTGACCAGACAACACATTTAAGTCTGCTGCATCATTAACTAGCCTATAAGCAATTTGTGGCCTTGTCTTATATTGGCTATCATTAGAGTAATTAATGATAGACAACAATCTTTAACTATAAAAAAGGATTATTTTCCAAAGGGCGACTGACTACAAAATTACTTTTTCCCTGGGTTTGACCTTGTAGGCTGTCACCATCAACCACAAATTAATTTGACAGTGAATTTGAACACAATTTGTTTAATTTCCTAAACCCCATATTCATTATTACTGACCATTTTTTGACATGTATCATCTAAGCCTTTTTTTGTGATTTATGATTGTGTGAAACTTTCAGACTCTCAATCATATGTGGTGGGTGTTGTTGTCTCACTGTGTTGCTCTCAAATGATGTCTCAGCTTTTAAATTATCATCTTGGAAAAGACATATTTTCCTAACAGGCATTAAAGCTGCCAAAAAGTGTTCTCTTTATGTAGGAAATCTCCACACATGATTAAAAAAGCCCAATCAATTAATACTTACCTTGATATGATTAATTTGGATCTTGGACACAAGGGTGCATGGTGCCAGGGAGGAAACCATTCTAGCCTGGCAATTTATGTGTTATAGTCATCATTTTTTTTTTGCTTTCTTATTGAATTCTGGTTAATTTTTTTCCTGTAGAATTTAATATGAGATGCTTGGGATAATGAAGGGGTGGGGGGTTATTTATTCTTTCTTAATTCTTGTTGGGAACCAAAGTGCTTCACAGTTACTATTAAATACGATATGCTGATGACCTGAGGGTTCTACATCTGGACCTGTATGGGATCAGCAACACACTGATACAAACCAATTTGGAGTGCCCAGGACGCTGTGGAGTCTCTGTTAATAACTGTGCAGCTAATTTAAAATTGTTAACAGACATGCTACAGCTTCTTGGTCTAAACAAGAATATATTGCATTACAATACTTAAGACCTAAGAAGATAAAATAATGGAGGATTTGTTTGAGCTGTTAGCAAGATAAGAAAGGACATAGTTCGGCAATATTTTTTAGCCATGCTACCAGCGTGGATCAATGTCGTTCCACCACCTTAGTCCAGACTGAAATATCTCAACAACTACTCAATCAGCTGGCACAACATTTTGCACAGACATCCCATGGTTCCCAGGGGAAGCATCGTAATGACTTTGGAGATCATCTGACTTTTCCTTTAGCACCACCATGATGTTTACATTTATGGTTTTGAGTGAAATATATCAACAACTATTGGATGGTTTACTGTGAAATTTGGAACAGATATTCATGTCTTCCTCAGGATGAATTGTAATAACTCTGATGATCCCCTGATTTTTCATCTAGAAGCCAGGGAACCTAAAGTACTGTTGTAAAATTTCAGTTGTCCGATTTAGGGCATAATGTCACTGTTGTTGATTATGATTTCACTGCAGGCACTAATCACCTGAAGACAATTATGTAAAATGACCAAATTTGAAAGTTCCACAAATACATAAAACTATAAGTTCATAATTTCCATACCGTATAAAACCCAGTGTATACACAGTTATTCATTATAACACAGCAACACAAATCCTCTTCACTCTAACCTAATAAGTAATATGAGCATTTCAAGCAGAGCAACAGGTTTTATGGTAAAGTTGTTTGAATAGAGCATGACTGTGAGTCTGCTGCGGCACATGTGAATCTCATTTTCACTGGATTTTTAACTAAGCACACATCACTTTCTTCAAGATGTGTTTTCAAAGATTGCCTTTTTTTACGGCACTGGCAGACTTTCTCTGGGCAAAAATAGTACACATATGTATGCAGGAGCTTCCAGAACAAAAACACTCAAAGTTTTTTTTTTTTTTCTGTCCAGCAGTCTCGTAGGAACTTAAGCTGTCCTGGTGTCCCACACACTCTCTTGTCTCAAGCGCTGCCATTGTTGCAGTTGTCATGATAATCCCTGCCATTATGAGACAGGGTTGGGTTGGTATCATAGGTGGGTGGCAGAGAAGAACATGGCTGTGGAGAGGCGGATGGGTGAAGAGCGAGGGGTCGGAGGGATGAGTGCCTCGTCTCCCTGACAGCAAATGGACTCAAATGAATCCAATTAGTGGGCCGTCTTTGTGCCAGAAACTCCTGTTTGTCTCAGTATTCATGTGGAGGCTCATTTAGTCTTATCACCCTCTTTAGCACAATTATTCGTCCTGGCACATTAAGCCGAGCACTCACTCATTCAGTAATTTTTCCGCTCGGTGAGTCATTCATTTTTACACTCAATAACTCTTTTACTCAGTCACTCATTCACAGGGGCATGTCTGGTACATTTTGAATGGCTGTCTGGGTTAGGTTTGGTTGTTTTCAAATGTAATTTATTATAACATTTCAGACAGACAGAGAGTAAATAATGTGTTGCTTTAGCCCGACGAGCTAACGGTCAGTAACGGATGAACAAGATGCTAACATCTCAGTGAGGCTGTACTCAGGCACCGCTTGACCAACTGCCACTTTGCTCGTTTGAAAGCCATGATGTCTCTCTCTCTCTCATGGGTGGGCCAAATTCTCTGGGCGGGCAAAGCAGAGAAAGGGGAGGTAACCTTGCTCCTTATGACCTCATGAGGAGAAGATTCCAGATCGGCCCATCTGAGCTTTCATTTTCTCAAAGGCAGAGCAGGATACCCAGGGCTCAGTTTACACCTATCACCATTTCTAGCCACTGGGGGACCATAGGCAGGCTGGGGGAATGCATATTAATGTTAAAAAACCTCATAAAGTGACATTTTCATGCCATGGGACCTTTAAAGCTGTGGTAGACAGTTGTTTTTTGTGATATAGGGCAAAAACTCTATAATAATCTTTCAGCATAAAGAAAACTATACCTCTACATCTTCTCTTGGCTCTGTTTTCAGGCTTAGCTTAGGCTATGGGCTAGAATATCTAGCCCGTGACGAGGGACTTTGGCCACTCACAGGTTATTTCAGAGGGTGTTCCTATTGGCTGTTCTACAAATGCAGATGCATGTTTTCACATGTCTTCAGATGGTGAAAGCCTGATTCAATGGCAGAAAATCCTGCAGAAAAAGTTGCTATTGCAGCACTGGCAACAACTGCCAAGCTACCCCACAAAGGTAGACAGACTTCTCAAAGAGAGAGAGTCTAAAGAGTGTCTAACAATAAATGCAATAAAACACGCTTCAATATCTGCAAAGAGTTTCAGAGATGGAGAGAATATGTTGCTAAATTCATGTTTATGTAGCAAGCTAGAGCCTCGAATCACAGCATGTCGTCTCAAAGGGCTTTACAGGCCCACAAGCAAAGAAAACAGGACAGTACAATGGCATCAGGATCACAATCAGGATGATTGAAATGGATGACTAGTACTCGTATAGGTCACTGTATAAAACGCGTGCATATGCCCAAGCACGTCTGGTAGGAGAGGCTTTGGGCAGAGAGGACAGCTGCAGGATGAGGGCTATATTTTCAAATTCTGGTGTTTGATTTTTTGCCTTTTCCAGAAAACTGACTACACCCGCTTTAACTCACTCTGATATTCTATTATGCTCACTTACTTATTCCCTGTGTTTAAGTTGCTTTCTCATTCACTCACCTTCACTCACTCACATATTATCTTGCTCAATCTCACTCATTCAATCTCTCACAGGCCTCCTCACTCACTTATTTACTCAATTATTCACACGATTACACTCACTTACCAACACTTCCTCCACACACACACACACACACACACACACACACACACACACACACACACACACACACACACACACACACACACACACACACACACACACACTGAGCAGATGTACAAAGCGCAGGAGTGTTCTGGCTCATTCTGTACACACACACACACACACACACACACACATACCCACACACACACTCGTACAGTCGCCAACAGGTGTGACTTTCACAGCTTCGGCCGTTGGCATAGATTGAAACTGCGGATGAGGGACGAGCAGCATGTTCCTCCACAACCTTAGTCATCACATCACAGGGAACAAAGAGGATAGATCATCAGTCTCTGCAGCAGCTCCATCTTTGTATGACTTTTAAGAGTTTATTACAGATAATAAGAGTTTATTACAGATAAAATGTCAACACTTTACTGACAATGAGGGATAGATTGCGTTTATCTCAAATGTAAATGGGTTTATAAAAAAGTGAATTATTTCTGGACCACTTCAGGGTGAAGTGTGCAGGAGATGAGGGGGGGGGGGGAATACTTCCAGGGTAAACAAATTTTAAGTAAGATTTTCAGCCAAAGGTGAAAGATCCTTTTTCCTCTAAGACGGTCTTTTCTTTTTTCTGTTTATTTTTACACCCAGAGAGTCAAGGTCTGTGCTTTGCTTCTTGAAAGGAAGGAGCTAATCTGTCGCCTAGCAACACCTCCCACTCCTGCATCGAAGCGGGAGTGAAAGAGAGAGAGAGGATCTGGAGTAAATAGGAGAGTTAAGAAAGAAAGAGATAGAAATGTAGGGACACAAAGAGGTAGAGGGGAACAGAAAGATGGACATTAGTGTGTGTTATCTGAATCATAGAAGGAGGAGATTGATTGTTACATACAGTACATGTACCGCTTGATACTGCATTATGCTACATATTCACACTTGTGCATCAATGTGTGAATACATAAACAAATAAACAGTCGTTTTCATAGTTTTTTATCATGAATCTTTTGTTTAACCTGAATTTAAAAGGCTGATCAGGGTTTGGGGGTTGTACATTTGTTTCTGCTAGACGTCTCATATGCTGTGCATTACATCTGTTGCTCCCATGTAACAATGTTAACAAATAGATACATTTAAAAAAGGAGATTTCAATAGACAATTCTAGCATTGTCATAGTTTTTGTACAAATGCAGAAGCTAAACCTCATTCATATTATGATACAGTCTGCTGCATTGACAGTGAAAGGAAAAGATAGCCTACTGTACTTTTGGATGTACAGACTGCCTTTTATTAGCATTTTGCTTTTATTTGATAGTAAAGAAGCAGACCAACACTAAACATGGCGAGAAAAAGAAGGTGGTATGACATGCCAAAAAGATCCTAGACTGGATCTAAACCAGAAATACGTTTAGTTGTTATGATAGTATGTAGGTCACCAGGACCCCTGTATATACTGCTTTTTGTGTATGAAATATGTTGCTTTTTTGCAATTTTTACATCATTACATCAGTTCATCAAATGGCTACAAGTATCCAGGGTGAAATCTGATCAAATTACTATTAATATAACCAAGTACAGTGAAGTCGTACAGGAAATGAGGGGAAATAGAGAGGAAGGGACAACACGCAAACAAAGATTCAGTTACGGTTACATGCTACACTTCTTAGACCTCTAGGCCTCCGTGATCCCCCAGCTTGTCTTGAGGGAGATCAAAATTATTATGACAGGATCTGTTTGGGACTGAGAATCTTTTAAAAATGTATGCTTAAAGCTCCATTGTGTAATTTTTTTAGTTGATTCTTAGCAAAAACCCCTTTGTTCTTTCACAAATATGTACTCATTCATGTGTAATTACTTCCACCAACTAATCAAAGTATTCTCGTAAGCGTAGAATCTGCCATTCAGAATCCTTCAGAATACATACGAGCGAGTCGCTCCAATGACGGCCGCCATGTTGCGCCTCCATCTTTAAAATACATTAGCCAAAGAGGGACATACCTCCGCCTTTCACGCTTTTACACTCAGTGGCACTGTGACGAATGCCAGGGAGGGGGAGTAGATTTATCGCGACGCCAGCAGATTTGAAAGCCTGTTGAAGATGGAGGATCACGCCTATTGTCTAGGACATGTAACAGAGTTGCCAAGGAAGTTAAAAAGAGAATTGAAACGACAACGCAACAGGCAAAGCAACAAGACCAAAGTTAATATTGTAGTGGCTTTTCCAAGATGGAAAGGGCTCATAAGGAGCAAGGATTTTAAAAGGGATGCTAAAGTTGCCTGCTACTAAGAGCTAATTTTGGTTACATGATTGTTCATTCTAGAACTAGGCTAGAAAGTAATACTCAGTTGGTTGTCATATACAATTTCACCGCTAGATGGGAGAAATTCTTACACAATGTAGCTTTAAACAGCAAGTGGCCCTCTGGGTGCTTCTCCCACACTCTGGACACATCTGGGTCAGGTGAATTTGTAAGGTCAGTGGTGGTTGCCAATCTTTTTGAATAGTGACCCGTTACAACAAAGACATATCTACTTGCAACCCCCAAAGTAGGATTTCTTAGAGCCCCAAAGAAGTCTTAAAACTTAAGAAAACCATTACAACAAGCATTTTTTTCTGGTTTCCTTTTAATCACCTTGCGACCTCACAAATGTATGTTGTGACCAGTTGTGAGGGTGCAGACCTCCCCAGGTTGGGAACCATGGCTCAATGTGAACCCAATGCATGCTGGGACAGGCTCCAGCCCCCTCTTGACCCAAGAACAGGATATGTGTGGTGGAAAATGTAAGATTCATTAGTTCAGGCCTTAAATTGTGTCTCTAGACTTAACGTTAATAACGTTTGAATGGCAGCAACTGTGAAATAAGGCTGTGGATGTAATGATTCAGTCCATTTCACATATGTGTAATCATAATGCCTGCAATATCTTTTTAGCAGTATTTGAACGTATATGTTATCTGCTGCTGAGTTCACACACCAGCTCCTTCTGACTACATGTCACTCCTGTCAGATCTGTCAACAGACAGATGCAACCTGTGAATATTAAACATACAAACACCCACACATATCTCCACCCACACTCCTGCTCCTCACCTCCCACCTATATCCATCACTCCCTACCTCCCTCCTCGATATGGCTTTGTGAGCCACTAGCCTTGTACCTTTTCTCTTCGCCTTTCAATATCCAGTTTATTTTTAGCAGCCAGGGCATAGAACAGGGGGCAGAAGTTTTTCACTAGGGCTCTTTAGTTGTGTTCAGAATTCTATGTCTCCCCAAGGTCCCTCTGATTATACTTAGACTCGCAGGAGAACATGGGGACAATAACTCTGTAAATAGCCAAGATATTTCTGTTGAGGACAGAGTTCGCCACAAAGGCTTTACAATACTGCATGAGATTGAACATGTGTCTGTGCTCACAGATAAGATCCATATCAGAATACATTTAAGAAAAACTATTTTAGCAAGTATTTATTTAACAGCTAATATTAATAATTATGCATGTTTATATACAATTTGTTTACTGTAACATACCAGCACAGACACTGACTCTTTCTTCCCACAGTAAGTTGGTGCTGATGCGGGGTTGCCATGGTGACGTGATGTAGATGTGTTACATCATGAGAGACCTCCTAGCAGCAGATCTTTCATTGAGACTCCATCTCTACCTTTTCTCTCCCTGCTTCTCTTTGTGTGTGTCTTGCTCCCCTCAATTGACTCTCAGCCTCGATTTCAGACAAAAGGTCAAGAACAGATCAAAGACAAAAGAACACAGACCTGATATCTGCATTTTACATTTTGGTGTTAGCTGAATTTAAATGTGTATCATCTAGACATGTTCAAGATGAGCAGATAGAGCGAGGTGTTGCATAACAAAAGCAGAGAGTGGGTTGACGAGAGTGAGGAAGGAACAGATGTGCTGAATGAGCTTCACATCAGCCAATAAACCATATTTGTACCTTGTTCTTTTCTTAGACTTGGCTCATTTGTCCTCTTTTCCCTCACTCAAAACACATCTCTACTGACCCCTCACATAACTATCATTACAGCTTACATTTTCGTTTTTTCCTCCCCTTCTATGTATGTATTAATTTACTGATTCATTCATTCTGGGCTGATTCATGAATGGATGGGGTCAATTACTTGTCAGCAGTGGCTTGTTTAATTCTTCCCATTGAGGCCTGCTCTCTATCTATAGCGCTCCAAAAATACATTAAAACACAAACAAGACCTGTATGGTGTCAACAAGCTGGAAAACACGTAACAGGTTTTAGACAAGTATTTTTTCCAAGCTTTTAAAAGTAGCCTTTTATTGGATATTATCATCACATTGTTTTGTTAATACAACACTAAATTAGAAATGCTTCTGGTCTCTTAATTACCTGTTGAGAAGCCGGATTGTTGCAGGTATTAGAGGTTTGTTGGGTTTTTACTGGAAAGAGAGGTTTTATCCAATTTAGGAGAGGTTTTAAAAAAGTTATGGGGACAGATGTGAGGAGTCCATTAACTTGTTCACTCTCTGAAGCACCGTTTTGAATTCCTAGTATTTCTGCTACTATATATAATCCTACACTGCATTTCAAAAGGAAATAGTGTACTGTTTACACCACTACGGTCATCAAAAAGTTACTTTGCAGATTCTGATTTTACAGACATCAGGTTATAAAATGTAATGCACTGTTACAGATTTAACTGCCTGACAGAATATAAAGTTGTTCCAATTAGCTCAATCGTAACCAGATGTTTATTAATCAGTAATAATAATGTTATATTAGAACAGGGGCCATTCGGCTGCTTAACAAATATTTTTACTTTTGATATTTACACATTGGTATAATATGCTGATAATACTTGGGAAAAGATAACCATATAATAATAATTGCAAAATCATCCTTTTTTCAAATGCATGTAAAGTATTGACAAACTGAGCTTGTACATTTGATCAAGGGTACAAAATATACAAATGACCATAAAGTATTATTACACCAATTAGGAAAATATTTCATGTTTGACTATTCCTAAGCAAACACATATTCCCTTTGTTTGCCAAAAAGTCATTCGCAAGTAGATGTACAGTTACCGTACATAGTCACATTAGTTATGTTCAGAGTCAATACAACTCCGTGTTAGACCTCTTTTAAGCAAACGTTTAACAAAAGTTATGAAACTCCAATAAAATAAATTCTAATAGACTTGGGAGTTGTAATATTATAGAAAAGGAGACAAGAAGATACACAGATATAAAGCATATACATATATATTGTATTTAACCATATTTTACAGCTGGGGTCTCTGAGTCCACAAACCTTTTCTGAAACATCAATCCCAAATCATGTTTAACCCTCTGGAGTCTAGGCTGATTTTAACTTTCCATGCATTCATTTTTGTCTTTGTTTAGAACCTTTTAAACTGTCCCAAGTGCATCAGTACAAACTCAGCTATAAGTCTAGCATCTCATTTGTCAACTGAACAAAGAATAAAGCTGCCAGGAACCCTAAAAATGTATAAATCTTTAGTGATCATTACTCAAAATATTATTATAGAACACTTGTAGGTTGTGAAAAATATTGTTTCACTATTTATACACACAAAGACAATAAAATAATGTGAGAAATCAACCCATGAAACTTATTTTTCCACATGATATGAAGTTGTGTTATTGATAATAAAACATGCTCAGACTCCAGAGGGTTAATAAGCAATTCTCATGAAATCAGTAAAGTCATGAAGTATCATGCTGATAAAACAAGGTTAAGTATTTTAACATTGTTGTAGTGATACTTAAGTAAAGGATCAGAATACTTCTTTCACCACTGTCTTCTCTCCAGATGAAAGTCACAGCCCAAATATCTGTTTCACAATCAGTTTGTGTTTTTGTGATTTACAAAAATCCTCTCCAGCTTCTGCTTCCTGCTGTTCACATACCATTCACTTTTTCATTTCTGTTATTTTTCTCAGGGCTGAATGTCTTTTCAGCATAGGTCCTTTTTGCCGCTATACACCCACACACCCATAGCAACACGTTGTCGTTTCTTGGTAACCACATTTACGCAATGAGTAAAGAAATTAAAGGTAGAGTAGGCATGGGTTAGGTAAGGTCTATATAAATGAGAGCCTTTATATATATATATATATATATAGGCTCTCATGTAATCCATACAGTTTAGGTTTTGTTTATTTGAATGACAAAGTTACATAAAGATGCTTTTCGGGGCCTCTGTGTCTTTGTTTGCAGAGTGCATTCTGTCATCCTCTCAGACACCTGCACAGTCATGTTGTTAATCACTGACCCAATATCCTGCTCGCTGCACTAAATTCCCAGTGTGTTTGTAAGAGATTACACTGACCCGAGGTAATGAACATGCCCAGCTATTGAACCTTTATTTGGACTGGACTGATAAGCTAATTATTTTACAGAGCAATAACAAGAAATGACTCCTGTTTGATTACAGGTGGGGAATTTATAGAGCATATCACACTCCTGTGTGATATGTGAAGGTCTGGTTCTCACCTGACAAATGTTCAAATAATAATAAGAAAATCCCACAGGATTTATTTCTAAATAAAAAAAAAATCATTAGGTTTGGAAAAATAATTATACTGTTAAACATTTGAGTCAAAGTAGATTTAAATGACATTTTTGTAGCTTTGCTCCATCATCCAATGCATGTCCAATACTTCAGTTTGTGGCCAAATACTTGCTAAACTAATGACATTCCCATCAGCCTCAGTTGTACTTTGTGTTTAGTGCTAATGAGCAGTGGTGGGAAGTAACTAAGTACATTTACTCAAGCACAACTTGAGTATTACTTTTGCTTTATACTTCTACTCAACTACACGTCAGAAGGAAATACTGTACAAATATAATTCTTTGAAAGGAGCCGTTCTGCATAATGTTAGCCTACTTTTTCTTTTGATACTGTAAGTACATTTTGCTAATATTACTTCTGTACTTTTACTTCAGTAACATTTTGAATTCAGGGTTTTTACTTGTAATTAAGTATGTTTACATCAATGTATTAGTACTTTTACTTAAGTAAAGGAACTGAGTACTTCTTTCACCACTGCTAATTAGCAAGTGTTAGCATGCTAACATGCTAAACTAAGATGGTGAACATGGTAAACATTGTACCTGCTAGCATCAGCATGTTAGCATGGTCACTGTGAGCATGCTGTTGTTAGCATTTAACTCAAAGCACCACTGTGTCTACAGCCTCACAGAGCTGCTAGCATGGCTGTAGACTGTTAAATAGTTATTGCATCACAAGATGTAGGTTATACTGTAGAGTAGCCTTAGACTGTAGGTTTTTCGCAGAGGTAATTAAGATGTAAAACAATAAGATTCTCCTATTGGTTTCCTAGATTGGTGGTTAACAACCTTTTTTGTTTTATCTGTACCACTCTCCGATGAGCTCAAATACCTCTTCAACACCAACCTGTTGTATTGCACAAATCGTTCAACTGATTTTAAACTGTTTTTATTAATACAATGAATTATATAAATGTGGACATTTTTAAAGTCATTTTTCACAGACACCGTGATCCTGGAATTGTTGTTTTTGGTCAAATTTGTTTTCTTACTGCTACTACGTGGAGAGGCAGTCCATTACTCTTTTTTTGGTTAGTGGAGGTGTGTTCTGTGCATTCAGTCTGCTGTAGCTGGTAGTTTATTGCTTATTGGGACAATAAATACTCAAGACCAACCTCACACCAATTTGCAATCCAAATATTGTGTTTTTATTTTCCTTTTTAATAAAAAGTGCAGTGGTCAGTCATTTTCTTATAGAGAGAGAAGTTGGAGTCTACTAATAGTTTACATACCGAGATTAATGTATACTCTCCTCTATTTCTACCTAACAGTTTTTCTAAATTCCTAATTTTTCTGTGGAAAAACATAGTTTGAAACATTATTTGCAACACATTTTTTTTATTGAATAATGTGTCTATAAAAGCCAGTAGTGTCTTGTTTTGTTTAATTAGTCCTTGATGTTTATGTAGTATTGTGTAATTGTCCTCCCCCTCTGATCACCCTCTCTCCATATATCTGTATATACTGTATGCAAATATCCAGAAGAGAGAGCCATTTCCTGCCTCTTGCCCTCACTAATTTACACTCCCTACTCACCTAGCCCTTACAGTATGTATTGTGTGCCTGTTTTTGATGTTCCATTCCACTGCCCCCTCTTTAGTTAATGAACTAATCTCAGTGTTTGAGGGCTGTGGGTGGAGGGAAATGACACTCCACCTCGCTCTTTCATTCATAAATATAATACCTGTATTGTGGTATAGTGGAGGAGGTAGGCATTGAGAGCTTTGTGTAATGCAATAGGAGAAGAACAAAGCATTAGACCTAGGGAACAGATTGCTCCTCCTTCATGGCAGCATGTCTCAAACTAAGGGACAGAACAGAATTTATATGACATTGAAAGGTGTCTTTTCTGTCCACCATGTTTGTTCCATCGTACTGGAATGGTTGATGCACTCTGGCCCCGTATGGGCCTTCGTTTCTCCGCTTCCGGTCCCACGCCATCCCCCACTGTGGCCTACAGGGCACGGCTTGCCCAGAAATTAGATCATACTCCAGCAAAGGTGCCAAAAAAGAGGCCCAAGCGCTCCAGCACTCCCCTCTGCCACCCCTAACACTCCTCCCACCCGTCTGTGTGGGCAATGCCACTCTCAAACACATGCTCTCCTATGTAAACACCCACACCCTACACACACACAAACACAAAGGCACAAACAAACACAGACACAGCCCTATAGCACAAATGCACACTTTAAATACTTTATTTGAATCCTCCAATTACATTACTACACACACACACACACACACACACATACTCTCTCTCTCATTCTCTCCACTGTGTCCACTGTGCTAATCGGTGTCCATGGACGGATTTTGAGATAATGCACACCTGAGCACAGCCATGAAAAATGCCCCCCACATCCTCCTTTATACTAACAACACACCCAGACTGAAAACAACACAAAATTATGTCTAACGTTTCTGTCTCTTTCTGGTTGTCTTGCATCTACATTTAGTAGTTTTGCGTAGATCTTTAGTCATTTTGTGTCTATTTTTAGTCGCTTTGCATCTGTTTTCAGTAATTTTTCATCTCTTTGTGGTCATTTAGCATCTTTTTGTGGTTATTTGAAATGCCTTTGTGGTCATTTAGCATCTTTTGTGGTTATTTTAAATGTCTTTGTGGTCATTTTGCATCTTTTTGTGGTTATTTGAAATGCCTTTTGTGGTCATTTTGCATCTTTGTGGTTGTGTATGCGTCTCTTTGCGGTTATTTTGAGTGTCTTTGAGGGCATTTGGAGTGTCTTTGAGGTTATTTTGTGTCATTTCGTGGTCCTTTTGCGTCTCTTCGTGGCCCATTGGGCCCCTGGGCCTGTGCCTGGTAGGCTCATCAAATAATCCTTTCATGACACAGTGTCACCCTGTTTCTGTCAGGTTTTTTGTATTTTTATGTATTTGTATGCTGTAGTTGCTGTATTGGACATTATTTGTGAAAGTAGACAAAGTTGCTTTCACTTTTTCCTCCCACAGGTGTATGAGTTCATGGAGAACTGGAGAAAATGTAGGCTCACTTGTCAATTAGGTTATAAAACCAACACTCTCCTTAGGTTGTTGCTATTCCTGGACTGCTGCTGTGGGAGATCTGTGTGGTCTGCTGCCCCCTTGTGGCTGAACGCCGTCTGCTCTGATTACACAACAGGGCTGTGTGTGTGAGTCATCACCCCCCAGTGAAGACAGATGGGAGGTGTGTGTGGTGTGTTTGTGTGTAGGATTGGGCGGAGCAAACAGCAGTGGACTGTGAAATAAGGGCTTTCCCCTTTCTCTTTTTTTTCTCTCTCTCTCTTTTTCCTTAGTTTGTTTTGTGAGTCAGGAGAATCAGTTAACACACAAATGAAGAGCTGTGACAGTAGAAATAGAACAGAAGGCTGCACAGCATCAGTCTTGTTTAATTTAGACTGCAGCCATTTTGCCTTTCCTCTCTAATTTCAGGATGTTAGGACGTTAATACAAGATTTTCCTCTTCTTCTTTCTGGCACAGCAATGAAACGTTTTAGATTATTAGAGAAGAAGAAATGAATCTAAATGGGGCTGTGATCTTTCTGTCTTTGTATTTTACTGGTTGTCTGGGTAGCTTATAAGAGATTGCAAGCTGCAATTTAGGATTTGACAGAAACAATTGGAGTTTTTAATTTACTGTACTTTTTATTGACCAATATAACAATATACACACATTGACATTTACAAGTTTAGATGACGTGTTAGATTGGAAATTTACATTTAATAAAAAAATGTAAAACTATAAAAAAAATATATATTTTGACTTTTCCCTCTTACTGGGCCCCCTAGTTGCAAATTGGCCCTAGGCAGGTGCCTAGAATGCCTATGGCTAAATCCGGGCCTGGATAGGCAGGGTCACATTGCAGAGAATCTGCTTTTTGATTTGGTGGTGGAAGTTTGATTTAAAGGCAGCTTTAAGGTACATTAGGTCAGGGCTAGATAATGGTGTCGCCTATCAGAGAGATCAGTATGGCGGCATACAGTCCCCGTTTAGGACTGTCTCATAGTCCTGGATTGTCCTGTAGACAAGATCAGGGAAGCATCTGTGTGTTGCTCTTTAACAATGGTGAAGCACGATCCAAATTTTCTTCAAAACTTGCCATTTTCTTGATCAACTTTTTAAAACTCAAAGATTTTCAGTTTATAACAATACACAACTGAGAAAAGCAGCAAATCCTCACATTGGAGAATGAAAAAATACTTATACTCATAAGAATGATATTGCAATAACTTTCACTGTGACACAGAGGAAAAGGTATACTGTTTTATTTGGGTTTAAATCTTAGACAAAAAAAACAACACAATCAGCAATGTGACAAACCTACAAAAGGCAGTGATGAAGCGCTTGAACATAGGAATGAACAGTGGAGGGTGAAGGAGGAGCGTGGGATTGCTAAGGTTTGATCTTAGTGGTTACTGAATCACGTCTGTCAACAGAAAACAGGGATGACAAGAATAAAGTGACAAAACAGAGCAGAACCGAAGATAAGGATGTAAACTTGTGAAAACAGATTAATCTACTGACACTAGGCTTGAATCACTCCACCTAAAGGCAGATGGAAAACATGTCACACAGATTTGTAATCCCCCTGAACAGATGCGAAGAAAATAAATTTGTAATCCCCCTGAACAGATGCGAAGAAAATAAAATCCCTTTTTTTACACCTTGACCACAGAATGATGCTGTCAGATAAGTGATAAATAAAAAATGACAGTAAACATGATATCCAAGAAAACTGACACATTAAACCCAAGAGAACAAATGTAATTAGGCTAATTATTTTAAGGCTCTTATGTATCTGTGAGACAGTACTGCTACGATGTATTTGTATACTTTACTGATTGCAGATGGCTGACAGAAAAGTGGGGCTTTCTTTGGAAATACAAAAAGCTAAAGAGTAACATCACAGTGACTGGTTGAACTGCATCTACCACTTTTGTTTTACAGCTTTATTTTCCTTTTTTGCATCTGTGTTGATCTCTCTCCCTCTTTCTCGGTGTCCCTCCACTCTTCTTCTTCTTCTTCTTCCACTTTAAAAGGTGTACTGCCCGACGTAGATGGAGAGTCTGAGAGCAGAGCTGGTCTGGTAGTTGCCCTGGTAGCTGAGCAGAGGGTTAACTGACACCATCTCCAGGTCCAACGTGTACTCTCTGGGCCCCGACACAGCACGGGCCAACACCAGCATGGCACTGATATTATTGATTTGCTGGAGAAGACAAAAAATATATATAACTGCACCCATTTCTACATTCTTTTCACATGAAGAAATAATTTGACATTTTGGGAAATGCTGTATGCTTATTTCTTGCCCAGAGTTAAATGAAAAGATTTTCTCATCTAATTCTTACAAATAAGTGTATTTCCCAAAATGTTGGACACTTTCTTTGACGGTATAAATTGTCCCACCCAAACAGGTGATACAGGACAGGAAATGTTAATCAAACAGTATTTATGCACAACCCTGAGAAGAGGTCTAAATGTTTTCTGTTTAAATTTATGTTTTAAGATAAAGGACAAATTCTCTGTTTTTAATGCAAAAAACCTTAAACACAGAAACACAGTTAGTGGGACCATGATAAATCAAAAATAGACAAATTAGATATTAATGTTTGGCGAGAAATAAATGGAAAGCATAGTTTATGATCCAATTTTTATCAGTTAAACATGTAAAGATGTCTGACTATATCCTGTGAGCTTCATGATTATAAAAAAGAAAGAAAATGTATTATGTTTAGAAAATCATTGCCCACTTTGACTGTGAGAAGATGCAACAGAGAGGTTAGTTTCTAAATTTTAAACCTATCAGTGCGGCTGGGCTATGAATAGTAGTAAACAACATTATTTTAGGTGTAAAACACTGTTGAACTACAGCATCTACAGCATCTTGTGACAATAAAAGTCCTTTGACACTAACCAGCTTTTTTGGTAGTCTGACCTATACATATTTATTAGGAATTAGCTTGTTAAGGGAAATGTGGTGGCCGATGTTTCAAGTCAGGACAACAATACCTGAAAAATGTCCTACGTTTAATAAAAAATAAATAAAAAGTTAGTCCGATATATCCATCAAAGCCAAAACTAGAACTTTTTCTCACAGTCACTGCACTTTAAACTCCAAACAACCATCAATCATCAGTGATAAAATGTAACTAAGCTAGGATTTTCAGTTTATGCTACTCAGAAGGAAAACAAATTTTTCCATTACTTTTATTTGACAACTAAAGTTACTAGTTACTTTGCGGATTTAGATTAATAATACTAAATATAAATTAGCTAATAAATTAGGATATATTATTATAGGTTAGTAAAGTAGTTGAAATGAGCTCCACATTTACCAGCTGCAACATTAAAGTGGTGTACACATTATTGCATCAATAATTATAGTTAATATAGTATACTTTAGGTATATATTTATGCTAATACTTTTACTTAAGTAAGAGTTTGAATGTTGGATTTTAACTTTTAACAGAATATTTCTACACTGTAGTATTACTACTTTTACTTAAATAAAAGTTTTGAATACTATCCACAAATGTCAATCATGCTCTGTAACAGTTCTAACCCTGATGTAGAAGTCTCCATTTTCGTCTCCAGAGCGGATGCGGAAGGTGTTGTAAGCCCCCGGAGAGACACTAGTGGCCTGAATCTGGAAGATGTCGGAGGGGACGGAGCGCTCCGAGGTGATGCTCATGTAGCGGTGGACGATGGAGAAAGGCAGATCTCGACAGACGGGCTTGTTGACAGGACATACACAGCGGCTGGACACATACACAGAGAAGTAAATCTACTTCAAGTACAATAACAGCAAACTGCAGTAATATTTGGTGCAGAGAACATTGACAGTAGTTCTTATATCAGCCAGCAGATGGAGTAATATGATTGAAAGGAAAGTCCTAAAATCTAAACAAATATTGAACAGTAGCCATTTTTTCCCTCATGTTTTTCTGAAATCCATTTTATACTTCCAAATCATCTGGGATATGTTAGAAGTGACCCACACCTGTTACCAATCCAACACTTGTAACAGTGTAATGGTTTTCTTATTGCACTGGACCATGTTCAGAAGAAAAGGTTGTGAGTTGGACTCATATGTGGAAAAAGTAATTGGTGTAATCTTGCAGTTTGAGCCATACTCTATACAGGGGCTGATTATATTCTGAGCTGATGGCCAGCACATATTTTAGTAATTGGGAAAAGGTGTGTGAGTGTTTTCACACACAGCTTTCAGGAGGTGTCACTCACTTTTCAGACACCTGTACATAAGGCTCTTGGCACCGGTTTGAGTCCACACACTGGTATCGTCCGTGGATATTCACGCAGGTCTGTGTGTCGGTACACTGATGTTCACCTGTTTCACATTCATTTATATCTGCAGAAGAAAAACAGCTGCTGATGTTTGATTTGAACAAGGAACAGGACAAGAATAGAGTCGCTGTCAAATAATGAATAAGTATTGACTCAGTGCAGCATTTGTGACTCTGAAAGCACAGAGCGGAAGGTCATGGAGGCGGGTGTGCTTACCCTGGCATAGTCTGGTGCCTTGCAGCTGGTATCCCTCTGGGCACACACAGGAGAACTTCCCTGGTTCGTTGACACACTGGTACTGGCACAAGTAACTGGAATAGCTGCACTCATCAATGTCTGTCAAGTTAAAAATTCAGGTTTTATTAATCGTTCGCAATTAAAGGTGGAACGGGGACAGAAAACAGAGCGGCTTGGCATCACTGAAACTGGGAAGTTTGTACTATAACTCATACTAATCCTTTTTTACAGACAGAGTGGGTATCTTACCGTTACAAGCAAAGCCATCAGGCCCCAGTTCATAGCCCTGGTCACAGCGGCAAAGGAAGGTGCCGTACGTGTTGTAACACCTCTGAGAGCAAGGGGCACCCATATCACATTCATTCACATCTGAAGAGAGGAAAGGTAGATTTTATAGATAACCTTAAATCCTGTACAACAGAGTCAAAGAGCACACACATCCCAAAAACGTTTAGAGAAACTCAAAACTTAAGGCAGAAATCAGAATGATAGCTCCAAATATATTAAAGGCCCTGAAAACATATTTTCTCGATCAGCTTGTTTCTGTGAGAGATGGGGTACAAAATTAGCACATTTAACTGTTTTGTTTTCTTTCACACAAGAGATTTCTGTCTGCTGTTTTTCTCACTGGTGTAAAGAGAGACAAGCTCTCTTGGAAAAAGGTAACGCACTATACAGTCTGTGAACCAGTTAGAATTTATCAATATTGAATGACAGTTGTGGGATTGTTGCTAGCATTGCCACTGAGTAAGATGTAGGATCAAAATTGATTGAGGGTTATCAGTAAAATGTGCAGACCTTTTGCCTGAGACATTGGCTGTAACTGTTGAGTCTTATAATCAGTTGAAGAGGGCGTCACTCACCGATGCAAGATCGGTTGTTTCCTGCCAGCTGGAAACCAGGTTCACACTGACAGGAGAAGGACCCGGGGACATTAACACAGCGATGTTGGCAGTACCTATACCTGCACTCATCAATATCTGAGAGAGAGAAATAGAGTCAGAAGAGGGATATTTGCATTCCTACAGTTTTTTTTTTAAATTATTTATTATTTCCCCTAGGCCATGTAGCAAAAAGAAATTTAATTGCTATATTTAAGCCTGCTTAGCTACACTAGTTAAAGGATAAATTCAGATTATCTCACCAATGCACTCTGTGCCAACCTTACGGTAACCATCAGGACACTGACAGGTGAAGGCACCCAATGTGTTGATACACTCCTGGCTGGGCTGGCAGTCATGTTCTTCTCGCTCACACTCATTGATATCTGTGTTTGTCGGTGATATGAAACACACATTGAACAAAAAATATTATTACATTATCATTGTTATTGTGAGCAAAAACAGCATCATTCATCATGACTGAAAGACAGAGTGTGACTGTTGAAGGGCAGACGATGGTGACTCTGTTCCCCTCATTTGCACCCGACAGCTGAGAATATTATATCATGTTGAATCATGTTTGCTGTCTCAGATGAACACCTCGCTGTCCTCCAGCGCAAATAGGTTTTAGCTGCAAGTCGGATTCTTAAAACACAGCAGCTGTCCTTGTGTGAAATCTTCCAAATTCCTACGCTGTCTGCACCCCATTGACTCATATTCACTCACACCCACACAATTTGCACCAACATGCAGCCTCCAGTCCCAACACTTGCTACGGCCACCTGTCCCTCGCTATCTGTGGCCACAGACAATAAACGTACACACTCACACACACACACACAAACATGCTTAATGATCACTCATCCTGTGGCCACCTGTCCACCTTAAACCCAAGACCTACAAACCAGACACCCACCCACACAGGTGTCTCCCTGCGGCTCGTAGCCCAGAGGGCAGGGGTTGGTCTCGGTGGGCGTGATGGGGGGCTCTGGGGCCGGAATGACTGACGCAGAGCGGGGAAGGCACAGGTAACCTCCGTAGTGGTTGAAGCACTTCATTTCCCCTTTGCAGGCATCTGGAATGGTCTCACACTCGTTTATGTCTGATGGGAGACACAGAGACAAGACTTTAGGCACTAACCAAACGTGTTAAGAACAAATAAAATGGACAGGACAGAGCATGAAGAGCAACAGGATGATCACAGCTGTTACTGTACGTAAGAATTAGGTGGTGAAATGGAATAAATGCAGGAAAAAGAGTGCTTTACCTTTGCAGTGCTCAGTCTGATGGTCCCAATGATACCCATCTGTGCATTCCTACAAAGAGCACCAGAGAGACAAAGAGAGTGTAAGAAAATTATGAAAAGAAAGATGTGAACAGGCCCTCTGAGCCAAGTAGTTGCATAATGTATTAATAATACATAATAAACCCCCAGTAGTGGGACTTTTAAAGGGAAGCACAGTATAGACGTGTTTTTGTGTAGGAGTGCTCGGCCAAAAAGATGTCAGTAAACTATTTTCCTTAAGCCAAATGTCACTTCAAAAACAAAGATTTTAAGGCCACTGTTTGGAAAAAGGGTCATTATCAGTCTGGAAAGAAATACGTTGCTGTGAGCTGCATGGAAAGAAAAAGTGAGGTCTGAAGAAACATGGAATTAAAGCTAAAATTACCCCCAGCTATGTCTACTATAAAATGTTGGAAAGGGAAGCTGCTTTGGAAGAGGATGAGGAAATAAGAAATGAAGCAAAGAGAGAAGAGGATTTGAGGTCAACATTTCAACACAAAAAAATGACATAAAATGGAAGAGAGGAAGATGGAAAGAAAGAAAAAGGAGTAAGAGAGGAAAAGAGAAGCAGGCATAGAGATTTGTCCATCCTTACCGTGTAGATGTCACTTTCTGTAGGTGGCTGTGAAATAGCACTGTGGAGCAGCACAGACACACATATGCACACGCACAAGATTGACACACAAGCACCCTGCATACTAATGCACGTAAAACATGCACACACACACACAAACACACAAACACACAGGTAGTGCTGCTTTAAAGATGAGAGAGGCAGCCAAGATGTGATATCTGTATTTCAGAGGGACAGACATAAAAAAGCAACATTAGAAACTCAGAAATCACAAAAAGGTTTGATTTAGTCTCAAAAGACACCGGTGCTGTAAGCTGCTCCCACAGCCGAAATGGATAAATCAACTTAAAGCAAAAAGCACTGGAGCCAGTTTTTAAGTAGTCAGTCAGAACACAAACAGCGTCTCGGACTTGGTTTGCTGTTTGTCAACCAAACAGTTCCCCCTTGATCGCAGCAGGAATAAATGGAATGAATCACTCTGCCAGGTTAAAACATAAACATTGTGACATACTCTATCCTTCAGCTGAAAATAAAAAAGTCAACATCACAGAAATACTTTAATATTAGCTGCTTACAGAAGGCACACTGTGTCTGCAGACTGGCAGACTACAACTCACTGGAATGATAGTCTTGCCGAGCACTGCCTCCAGAGGTTCAGTCCACTGTGTATCAGAGCAGCGTCAGTGGAGCACATACTGTAAATTCTGGCTATTTGTTGCCTATTTTACAACAGCATCTCCTGCTCAGCCGCTTCCTTCTGTGAGATACTGTGTTGTCTTTGTGCATCTTTCTTTGTCAGTGGTGGAAAGTAACTAAGTACTCAAGTGCTACTTATTTTTAGGGACTATCTACTCCACTACATTTCAGAGAGTTATCAATACACCTTAAAATGTGGCAAAAGTTGGGGGAGCCTTCTTATGGAACACTAGTATTCCTGCTAAGTGATGTTTTGATCCATCAATAGACCCCAACTGGCTTGATAGGCAACTTCATCTGAATGTCATGGCCCGCTTAGTAGTCCAACCACCAGTCTGACAGGTAGCCACTACTTAGCAGCCTCTTGGGTTCGAGAAACTTTTCTTGAATTCTGTCCCTTGACCTGTCTTTCCAAATAAAGGAATAAAATACCTATTGAGCCTGCAAATAAACCAAACAACCTGTTAAACTAAGTGGCCTGCTAAGCTAACTAGCATGCTAACACTGTACTTAGCTAACAGCCACCAACTAGACCAAACAACAAACGGCATGATTATTAACCCAGTCTATGGTTTAATCCCAACTAGCATGCTAACAGCTAGTTAGTTTAGGGGAAAAAAAAAAATTTTATCTGATGAAGACACCCTGAAGTTTTGTATTTTTTATCTTCTTTGATAAGATAATAACTTTATTATTACATACATTTTAATTTTGTGCTCATAATCTTTCAGAACCTCATATTAAAAGTGTCCATTAGGCATAATGAGTACTTTCACTTTAGATATAAGTTCATTTTGCTGGTAATACATAAAGTACTTTTACTCAAGTAGAATTTTGAATGCAGGACATACTTGCAATGGAGTTTACACTGTGTGAAAAGGAACTGAGTACTTTATTACAATGTTATATACAGTGTAGTGTATTTTTTAGGCAGATTCATAGTGTATTATGTTTTCTGAGAATTCTAAGTATTCTGATGGACTGGGCTCTTCTCCCAGCAGAGACACAGCCACCCTTCAGTTAATTTTCCTGGAGAGAAGCTATAAATGTTTAAGCTGACTCTAAACATTTAAACAAATCACCTATTCCAGCTCCCATAGACCAAAAAAGTAGAAAAAACAGGCCAATTGAAGGAATGAAAGAAATTCTGAGCAAGTGCTGTTTGCAAAGTCAGTGAGCTCCAGTTAAAATATATGACAGGAAAGTTATAATCAGTGCCTGTCTACGTGCACATACGCACACTCTAATGTAAACTCCAGAGGCCACATTTGCAGGCAGTGCTTATTGTTGTATTTCAATTTGAGACAAACAGAAGGCCGCAGGGTGACGTGGACACTCTCAAATACTTGATGGATAACATCACAGGCCATTCGTGGCCTTTACGTGGTGAAAAGCAGCAAAACATGCCCCTCACCCTGTAAGCACTGACAGTAACACATACAACCATGCAATCAGACAGCCACAATACGTGACCTCTCTGAATTGGCCCAGCGGACGCTTACAACCAGCAAGAATGTGACCCACAACCACCCAAAACAAACTGACCATCAGTCTGGGGTCCAGTCACTCACTGGCTACTAAGAGTGGGCAGCAGGGATGCATGGGTGTTGCCCTGATGCTGCTGGAAATCAAGTGGTGGTGGACCTCTGGAATGCCCGTGGCAAGGATGTGGGCGCCAGTTCCCAGATAGGATGCCCTGCCGTGGCAGTGGTTCCCAGAGTATCAGGTTCTGGGAAACCCCCCATGGTTCACATAAGAGGATTTCTGGTGCCAAACTTCCAGCCACTGCTCCCCTAACCTCTCATCTCTCCTCGCTGTGTAGGAGGATGTCAGAGAATGTGACCCAAATGCAAAAATCATCGTCTTGGTTTTAACTGATGAGAGACGAACAGGTTGACTGTGATACCACATCACTATAAAAAATAATCAGCAACTATTTTGATTCTTTGTTTTTTGTCATTTTTCAATCAAAAATGCTAAACATTTGTTGGTTCCAGCTTCACATATATGAGGATTTGCTCATTTTTCTTGTTGAATATGATAGCAAATGAAATATCTTTGTGTTTTGGACTGCTGGTTTGACAAAACAACACATTTTAAGACATCACCTTGGACTCTGGGAACTTGTAATTGGCATTTTGTACTATTTTGACATTAACCATACAATATGATTAATAGAGGAAATAATCAGCAGCTCAATCGATAATAATAATTGTGAGTTTTAGCCATAGTAGAAACCTCCAAATAGCAAATAGTACTGCTCTGACACCTGTTGTGTATAGTATCAACAATACCTCCAATATAATTACCATTTGGGGCTCGCCTTGGCCTCAGTAACAGCAGGCTGACCCATTTCTACATTTACAACAGTCAGCACAATTTAACAAGCAAGATGTCAGGGGGGTTATAAAAGTGACCACATAGGGACCAGGAAAAACACACTGTTGGACCACACACACACACACACACACACACACACACACACACACACACACACACACACACACACACACACACACAAACACAAACACAATGTAAACTGCAGGATGGTCATCATGTGTTGTAGTGTATACACAGCTAACTTTGTGTTGTTCTGCTCAGCTGTGCGTGGAGCAGCCTGAGAACATGGTGGCCCAGAGGACTCAAGCTGCGCTCTGTTGCCACTGTGTCAGTGAACCTGCAAATCCACAACTAGGGGGTCACCATGACACACACACACACACAGCTTAACTCTTATTCTGGGAAACGCCACAGTCATTGATGAATAGTGGCCTACGGGAGAAATTTGCACATTGTAACTGTAATAAATCCCTCTGGGGCGGTACTGTTTTTCCAGTGGTGATACTGCTGTCTCCCTGTGTAAAGGGTGTTGAAGGGCTGTGATGTATTAGTGTATGCATAAAATGTGGCACGAGATGATGGGTTGCTCTCATGAGAACAGTGCTTCCTTCATGTTGCCTTTATAATCCGACATGAGTCATTAAAGTGACGTTGGAGCTGTCACATGTTGGCTATTAGGAGTATACTGTATAAACAGTTATAAAATACACTGTCAAATAGTAATAGGGCAGCATCCTACACTCTGTGATGTTATCCAAAGTGTTTTGTGTGTATATTTATTTAGCTGCCACCTGTTTCTTCTTCTTGTTCAATAGAAGCTGTTGCTTTCTCTCAGAAATTCACCCACATTTTCTTGCTGTACATAGTTTTACCCCTCAAGTGACTAAACTGATATTGTGACACTGACTTTAAATGTTGTACAAGAGGGATGAGGTGGAAGAATGTTTGCAACATACTGTACAATAACACATGATCTGCGACTCATTACCTCTCTTTCCGTCTATCCTCTTATTACAGTCTCTGAAACACTGAGACTGTAATAGGAGAAAGAAGCCAACTACACAGACTGTGAGCCACATTATCTTGGCTCTGTTCAGAAGCAAAGTGTAGCTGGGAGAGCAGAGAGCAGAACAGAGCAGAGCAGTGGTGCGATTGTGACGTGTATGGCCTGTACCAGAAAAGTGGGTAAGCGGTACATCTCACCTCTGAAACTTCTTCTTAAAACTCTTTCAAACATGATAAGTCATTTACCGTTGTTGTTTTTTTACACAAATCTCTTCTAACATGGATGTCAGACATTATTGAAACACAGGAAAACTCACAGATTTATCTTTTTGGATAGGTCCTCTCCCTCTGACCGGTGTGTCCTTCTGCTGGCTGCGGTCGTCCTGGCTGAGTTGGCGTACAGAAGTGGTCCCTTAAACTCCTGCCTGTATGACCCTGAGAAAGTGAGTGGGGAGACCGACAGCTGGAGCAGCTGAACACATGCAAAGGGAGGGAGAGAGAGCAAGAGACGGAGAGGGGAGAGAGAGAGGAGAGAGGGACAGCCCATTCTTACCCCCCCACCACCACCACCCCACCCCACCCTTCTGGCCCCCTGCACTGCCATCCTTCACTCCCCAAACCCCCTCTCCCTGACCCCCCAGGATGCAAATTCCTGGTCTGCCGCCCAAATACCAAAATTCCAAATCCATCCAAATCGCAGGCAGAACAACAACTCACAGATTCACACACATGCTCCCCCCCTCTTCTTACCCAATGCCCCCCCCCCTCTTGCTGGTCCCACAACACACCTGGTTTCATTTAAAGTAAACCCCCGCAAAAGCCCCAAGCTCTCCCACCCTTTCCTCCCTCCCTTTTCCCATTTACCCCCCATCTATCTATACTTACCTCCCCCATCTTTTACTTTTTTTCTTTTTTCCATAAAGCAACTAAACCCCTCGCTCTCGTCCAATCTGACATGCAGGATATTTATAGCCGGGGAGAGAGAAGTTAATGGAATGTGGACAAAAATTAGAGCGTGGAAGAGAGAGAGAGTGGAGACCTATTTGGAAAAAACCTGTTAACTTATTTCTCAGAATAGACTATTTTTTATGGGATGAAATAGAGAAAATAAAATACTATCATAATTCTTGACCAACTTTGCTGCGCTGTTTGTACATGATTAATCCATTATTGCACAATAATTTTTCCGCAGTATTTTCCTTGCAAAATTAGCAGTCTGTTAAGTTGCTTAACCCACCTTAGTTTATATTAGTTTAAGTCTGACTCAGCTTAAAGTCAACTTGTATTTCCAACAAAATAAAAGCGTCTTACTATAATTGCAGGCATCATTCCAAGATACTTTGAGAAATGTAACACCCATTACAGAATGATCGCATGCATTAAAGTTTACAACCAAATATTTCATTTATTGACATACTCATTTTTATATGCTTAGAGTTCGCAAGTATTCTATTTTTAACAATATGGGAGCAAATCTTGTTTTTTTCTTCTGATTTTTCAAAGTAAATCTTCGGTTTAAATATCTTTACTTCCCCTCAGATTGTTTATATGTCCAATCTTTCTGGGTGGTGGTAGAGATGGCAGCTGTCTTGATGGGGAATGTTGTTAAAAGTCACACTGACAACCCCCGAGCTGGACCAACCCCTGGCTGGTGCCTTATTCCCATGACCACACACAGACACGGGCAGAGGTCTCAATCCATGACGCATTTAATCTGCTGGTCGTACACTAATACAGTTTAGAGTGATGAAGTGGGGCTTTACAGGTCTGCCATCTTCACTTTTGCACATGATTTGTGTCTCTCTCTCTTTGTCTTTTATCTCCATCCAACAATCACAAGATCAGTAACTCTTGTCCCGGGAATGGGTTAATGATTCTTCCCTATAACACAGCAGATAAAACAGAATGATGTTTTGATGTAAATATGTTAATTTTATTTACAAACCAAATTAACAGACACTGCAGGGAACATGGGTGCAAACAGGGAGGCTGAAAGCAATAATGGGCCTTAAAAGTCATCACCGCTGACTAAACGAAACAGAGGAAGCACAAAATAAAGGGTTAAGATAACGGCTTCAGTGGGGGGAACAGCCAGAAAACAAACCAAGGGAAGAGCGTGGAGAAATGAGGGGCGAGCCGCAAAAAAATGCTTCAGTCGTGATACATTTTGAAGATACAGCTTTTGATGACGACCATGTATCTGTCCCACACAGCCTGATGTCTGAGGGGCAGAAAGGAGAGACAGAAAGAGAGCAAACTATAAGTAAATGAAGCAAGAGGTACTGTAAGATTCATGACAAACTGTAATTGTGAAATCTGGGTGAAGAGATTAAATCAGGCAAACTTTGTGTAATGGGGGTGTCTATGTTTCTTTTTATGAATATCTCTTTGTTAAGCATGTAGTGGTGCAGGGCTGTGTAAACCCTTAACTACATTCCAGAGTGTTTGCATGAGAAACAAGGTAACTACAGTTTAAGAAATCAGGGGCGAGATAGGGTGACACCCACTGGTAGAACTGAGACGGCAATATTAGAGAGGATTTTAACATACAACTTTAGGATTGAGCAGCGTTAATGACTGCCAAAATGTATATAATATTCAGTCTATTGGTTAGTTTTCTCAAATAGATCTACAAAATCCAGTTTTTTTAGTATGGGTCACCCCCTTGGGAATTGATAACACTCTACTTGAAAAGCTTTACAAAATAAAAGCACATTAACTCACTTGAATGTGTCAAGTATGTGTGCAGAGTTGTTGTAGTGAGTGAGGTAGAGTCTCATGTCTGCAGCTGTCCATCGGTCTGAACGACATGGCTCAATAAACTGGGGGGGAAAAAGGAGGGGAGGTGAGGTTACATCACACCGTCTCAAAGGCTGACTTTAAAACTAGCCTCAGAAAAAAAGGTTGAATGATCTTCCTTTGCTTAAAACACCTGGATAACTCAAGTACACACCTTCTCTACAAGATCAATGAAGAAATCTCTGACATCTTTTGTGTTGGTTAACTTTGCAGCAATGTTGACAAGGCCTCTGGAAAGATTCTACAAGAAGAAGAAAATAATTATATTACTTTCATTGTAGAAGTTGGTGACATTTTACATTTTGGATATTATCGAGGTGTATCACCTTGAAATTAGCCTCCATCTCATTAAAAGCTTTAGTCTTTCCTCTGAGTGCTGTACACACCAGACTGAACAGAGATGAGAGAAAGGAAAAAGAGAAATTGTCAATAAGAGAGTGTGGATTAAATTGTAATTAAAGGCTAGTAAAAAGTTCAGTAATTAGCAAAAATTTGTGTTTCTGTTACCTTTTGTGTTGATCCAGCAGATCTTTGTCAGTGATTAAAACCTTCAGTTCTTTCAGCTCTTGTAAAAACTCTTTATCGAGATCCACATCCATGTCTTCCACCATGTTATCTACAAAGCAAACTCGAGTCAGACACTGTCAAATCCGTTCAAAGGATGTTTTGAACTATTATCCTTGCTTATTATTTTTGTTGGAATTATTATCCAACTCTGCCTAACCCAATTAAAAATGTTAACTTTACTAATTGGTAACTTAAGTTAAATTCATCTTCATTCTAATGAGGATCTGCAAAACCTGAAGGTGAAACCTCTGGTGGTCAGTGGGCCTCACTGAAGGATGCAATGCTCCAAATGTTCCTTATTGTATAATAACCAACATCAACAGCATACCTTTTGTTCTTATGTGAGAAATTTATTTTAAGCCCTTTGTATATTTTGTCTCACAGTTTCCAATGTTTTTTTTCTGTTTTTGTTGTTCTTGGATTCACCACTAATGTTTTATCTATTTGTAAGCCTCAAACTAAGACACAATAAGATAGTTCAAGATTAGAGATTCATATGTCACATAGCTGATTTAAATGTTATACATGTCCCTTACATCTCAGATAAAAATGGCATCAAACGGCCAAAGGAAACAAGACAAATGGCTCACCAACAGCCCCAACGGTCCAGTTGCTGATAAGCTGCCCAGCACAGAAAGCAAAGTCCTGGAATGTGAGATATTGCAGCTTTCTTTTTCCCGTCTCAAAGCGATGGTTGGCAAAAAAAACAATGGCAGCATAATCCCTGAAATAAGCAGAAGACGCATTATTGGAGCTAACAAAAAGAACTAGTTAAACAAAATAGAAACCCATGTAGTAATTCATCATAAAAACTACAACAAAACACAACTGAAGCAATACCAATGCTTTGGAAAATAAATATTGTACTCTGCTCTTCACACAGACTACCTTCCAAGCTTGTCAGAAAGAAGGAAGTGGTGACGTATGTTCTCCACCAGGGGTCCCTTTAGCTCTTCCACAACTTTAAAAACACGTTTGAAGTTGTCAAACTGAAATTAAAACACAATGCAGGAGACTTATAAAACCTGCACAAAAAAATATATTAGACAATAAAAGATGTTAATATAAAATGTTAAAAAAGTTCCAGAAATTCAGCTTGTCAAATAAAATAAATAAATAAAAAGCAACTACAATAAAGTTAGTTAGTCAATCAAGGCATCGCATACAATAGCCAGTACAAAACTGAAAGTCAGATCAGGACCAGGAACAAATCATGGTAGTTTCACAACTAAAATTAACTTTTAAAACTGCTGCAGACTCCTCAGATACACAGTGAACCCAGACAATTTAAAAACTAGATGAACAGTCGTGGTGTTCAGAATGCTCTAACCTGTCGTCTGCAGCTCTTCAGTGTCACACCTGTCTTGGCACCGATATCATCCAAGTCTTTCTTGGTTCCTTTGGAGAGTTTCTTTCCCAGGACCTCACGGACAAATGCATCATCGAAAGCATAATATCTAAACAAGAAGATAAAAGAGGAAACTTGTAAGTATAATATATTCTCATTTACTATGCCAAGAAACAAAAATAAAGTAGTGGTGTTTAATAACAAATACATGCCATGGTAACATCTGCCTTGACAGGAGAATAACATGTTTCAAGGAAGGGGCATATTCCAAAGATAGAAAAATACATAAATCGTTGATTGTTGACAATGACAGACACTGGAAACATGTCAGATAATTGAAGGAGAATTAATGAGAGCATCATTACTGCACCTCTCTATGAGCATGGCTTGTCGATTAGGTGGGATCTGGAACAGTAGCTGGTTGGCTAGTTTGGATGGACTGTGCAGCAGACGCTCACACATCTGGAAAGTCCTGTACTGGTCCATGGTGTCACTCAGCAGAACATCTGCACTCGCCTCACACTCCTCCATCACTCCTCCTTCCATTCGCACCTTCACTGCATCGTTCACTGTCAGATAAATCATACATGCTTGGTGATCCAACCATGGCTGTAGTTACATGTAACAACACCTACTACTAAAGCTACTGGATAGGTGTGACTTAGTCTATATCGACGATGGTTCATTTAGGGGATAGTTCCGGTGACCGCAGAAGTTCCGCCGGATGTCAATCACTTTCCGCTTTCCCTGGGTTAACTTTAAACACCGATCGGATCGAGCAGCATTAGCCGGAACCTCTCAGCAATGTTACAGGCTGAAAATGGCAAGATTCAAGGAAAATTTGGATCGTGCACCAAGGCAGGCCTGCTTGGCTCGTTCGGGGAATGGATGTAAAGATTTACAAAGAATGTGTTTACGGCATTTACTCTCTAACTGGGACGTTTTGGGACTGATTGGTGGGGATGTCCTATGGACAAAATACACAAGGCGATCCACTGGTAAGAGCAAATTACATTTAACCATCCAGCTATCCAGCTAATGTATATAGCTCATGTTACTTTGTGAACAGTTAACTTCATTTAATATTGTATGTGGTGTTTTCTTTGCAGAGTACAAATTTTTCATCTAAACAAGTTCCTTCCCGAAACCATTTTAAAGAGCCACACTCGCTGCATCCAGAGCTTAGCGCCACCCAAGACAATTGTGAATGGCTTAAAGAAATGTCAATAAACCAGAGCATGGTTTTCTTCTATCCAGGAATGTTTTGTGGAAGGGCCAGACCTTCCTCCGCAGTGCTGTGGAGATAGGTCTGGCAATGCGAGGCTAGGTGTGAACATAGAGCAGCACTGAATTGCCACTCCATCATTATGTGCAAGATGTTGATGAGAATGCCAAATATGTGTGCAGCTCATTGTAGGTTGCATTATGTGTTTTCCAATTCCAAATCCAATTGTGTGACAGCAATATGTGCTCTTCTTTATTTACAATGTTTTAATCATCTTACTGTACGACCCCTCAGATTTATCTTGTGATCCCTTGGGTGGTCCTGACCCCCACTGCTATTTTTATATGGTGTTTTAACCAAACTCCAGTAAAACCAACACTGTGTGGATATTTGTAAGATAACTCCAACAAACCAGGACTCAATAAAAGCACCCCTACACATCAGTATGTCTCCTGGAGTACATTGTGACCAGAGACCCATAAATCTGTGGTGTGACTAATACCTGTGTATCCATCCAACCAGAGCTGGTAAACCTCCTCATCCATGATAGTGGTGTTACCCACGAACACATCCAGCTCCACTGCCATCTGCGTGGAAGCAAAGAAGTAAAAGCAAGTGTGTCAGGAGTTGTTTAACGTTTGTTTATCTTAAGTAGCCATCAACAATCAGCTGTCAGATTAGCTCAACGCCATTTTAAGTACCAACACACACATTATACCTTGTTTTGAGTGTTGTCCCAACCAGTTTCAAGCACCAAGCTACAATAAAAGCTGAAATGCAAATATACTGTTAAATTCTATTGGAGGAACTTAAATCTTCTTTCCATGGCGTCCTGATTAGCCAACTGACGTCAACGTTACCTCTATTAAAGGCTAGCCTATTATGCTATTAAGCTAGCTACGTCGCAAAGTTTGCAGCTTCAGCGGAGACAAAACTGACAACCAGACAACCAAACGGTAAATTAAGACCAAATTATCAAGACGGCAAAATCAGGTAATTAGCGGACGTGGTTTAAAACACGAACATCTACCAAATGTTAGCATTACTGTATCGCTATGGATGCTCAGTGTCAACAACAGCAGTCATGCTACTCTAACTTCCGGTTTGTTACGTCACAGAAGCAGCATAGACTGTAAAAATAATTAATTAATTAAATATTTTTTTGATTAGCAGATGGCTAAAAACGGTCTTATTATATTTAAAACGAATTAATTTCAATATTTTTTTTAGCCTACCTCTGGCTATGTTGAACTTGTGTTATTCAATGTGTACTGTTGTAGGCTAATGTTCATAAATGTGCATATATTGTTGAAGTGCAGACCAGAGGAAGTGCTCTCACACGCAGTATTTATTGTGCAGTAGCCTACCAATAAAAGACGCAGCTAGTGTGTGTAAACCAAAACCTGCATCCGTGCACACATTTTAATTTATTTTATTACCACATAGCCTATTTCTCAGAATGCATAATGATTTTTGTGGGATTATGTGTTTCCCACAAAATGTAATTTTTTTGTCAAGTAACCTATTTGTGGAAATTATGCTTTTATTTTGAAACTATCATAGCGGTAGAGTCATCTTTGTTCTAGCATCCACTATCCACTTCCAGTACCTCCTCTGTCAGAGCTTCTTCAACATATATCTATGATTATTATTTATCTGCGTTCCTTTTCCGCTTTTGTCGCCTTCGCAACAACACTGAACATTCCAACGTTCTATTATCGCAACAGTGTAGCAACCATTCTGCGTTCGACTGTTGCCATTCAGCTTGTTCCACTGCTTCAGGCACAGTAGAGCTGTGTTCTCTATCACTCTGAGTAGAGCCAGAGCAGATGTCTCTCATCCTTTATGGGTAAAATGTGGCAAGAGACTAATAACGCCCATAAATTATAAATAATAATAATATTTATTGATAAAACTAGAAAGTGTTACGAGAAGGTTTTTTTCTGACCAGTGAATACGGTGCAGGCCCAAATTGCTGAAACAATTTAACAGAACATGAATCAATAAAAGGTCTGATGGACAGCGTTTTGTAGGTTACTAAATGAAATTGATTTTAATTAGGGATAATGTATTAATAATACAGTAATTTGTCAGACCTCCAGTAGTTGGGCCTATAGGAAGCATGTTAAACAGTTTCATCATATTTGCTGAATTGATAGGACTAGCCTACCTCAGGTTGTTTTATTGGGGCCTACTCTGAACGTATAGGTCGTTACCGGATTGACCCTATTGGCAAAACCAGAGTCACATCCCCGAGTGCTCCTGATGCATATTTCTTGCCAGCTGTAGCCTACCCTTAAGTGACGGACGGTGAGATGCAAGGAGATCACTCACACACAATAGGCCTACCATTAATTTTAAGTAAGAAGCAGCGCATTTGTCAGCCGGTCAGTTGCCCGTTGTTGATCTTTGCCCTCCAATTTTTGCTCTTAATTAGTTATTTTAAAATGTTTTCAGATCAGAAATAGGCCTCTGTGTGAGCACCAGGCCCTCGTGCTTTAGCTGCGTGTACACACTCTGCTCTCTTTTCCTCCGGCGATTAATCTTAATAAATCCCTGCAAATCCCTCAACTCGCCCTCCCTTTCTGTGTTTCTGCATGTGTCCTTCAAAATCACAACATAAGGGAAAACATGTCGTTTTGTCGGATCTCTCACTGCACATCAATACTCTCATTTCTAACCCCACATGACACCCTGATTCCATTCCCAGCTCCCCCTTGCACGGTTAACACCCTACATTGTTATGGCCTCAATGAAACAATGGAGGTGGGACAGAGAGCGGAAGGATGTGGCTGAATGCCTCAGCATAAACCCATGGAAAAAAAAGCCTGCAGTCACACCCGCCAGTGTTCATTGAAAAGAAAGGAGTAGGCCTACATCCAGGAGTCACTCATGATATCTGCATTGTACTGTACATCTTTCTTTGTAGTGAACTCCAAGCATTTAGAGACTATTCAGACATCTTTCATGTTTTGCAAACACTTGGCGATAGCCAAGATCTGGAAATGTCTTCAGTTTTGAGGATAAGGCCATTCAAATGAACAGAACCCCCACCCCCACCCCAGAGGAAGTGGCTCCACACAGGCCTTACTCATTCCCTGTTTGGATTGTGCTTATCCATGTTGTTTCTGTTTCAAGGCATGATAAAGGTAAAAGTATGTTTTTGAATCCAAATGGGGGCGCACACGTTCCTCACCGAGAGAGCACATGGAGCAGATCTTAACCCATAATCATAATCTAATCATAATGTAGCTGAGATGGCCAGAGTCTGTTACTGGATCACTGAGCTGGTCGATTCTATGTTGCCTTTTACTATCATGCCATAAGTATGGTATGCGACTAGCCACTGTAAACCTCAGAGGAAACCACAAATAGGCTATGTCTGATTACTGTCGAACCGAAGTGTCAAGGCAGCAGTCATCATAAAAAGTGAAAAATCACCCAAAATAAAACCAGTGTTGTTGAGGAACATGATTGCACTGAAACCCGAGGAAGACACCGTCAATAAAAGTAAACACTGCGTGAAGTAACAAATCTACATTGTAGTTAAATACAATAGTGTCACTTCTTTTATTAAAATGTAACGAGTCAATAGTTTTATTTTGAAGGCTGCAAAGACTGACTTTCGGTAATTCTCCAACTTGACACGCAGCCGTGAAAGTGGCGGAGGCGGACATTGTTGTGGTAACAGTCCAGCCCCAGTGGATGAGCAGAGATGATGCACTTATTTTGAACGGATAAAGGGCGAGATCGAGATTGGATTTTGATTTATTTTGTTTGTTTTTTTATCTAAAGAATTAATCGTTTGTAAAAAAAAAAATAATAATAATAAAAAAAGCTGCTGCACCGTACCGTACGGGCTCATCCTCCAGCTAACGGGGAACAGTGTTCATTCAGCCAAGGCGATCGGAGCACAGCCTGACGAGACGATGCCAGCGACGTAAAATCTCAACATCTGCTGGGTGTGTATCCGAGGCTGCTGGATTAAGCCTCCGTGGATCGACCGGGCCTTTGTACATACAGTAGGCTACAGAAGAGTCCACGGGGCGGCTTTTGCCTTCAAAATACTGCGAGCGGAGGTAAAATAAGGACAGTTGGAGGCCTTTGGAGAACACAGCCTGCTGTTGAGAAGATGACAGATTGACATTAATGGAGGTTTGCGCTGCATTTTCATACACGACCTCATTAAGGCATCTTCCACGGAGAACAGACACTGGGTTCAGCACAAATTAGGACTCAAGTCCATCTAAAGAAAGCCCTCTAAATAAAGAAATCACATGTTTATGCAATGATTTGGCCTCCGGTGATTGCATAGGCTACATGACATCTGGAAAACACTGTATGCAGAGGAAGAGGATGTGATGACTGTGTTGAGCATTGAAGCATCCAGCTACATCTCAGCGCTTTTAATATATTCTCAGGTACCCTAGGTGTAGGTGTTTAATAAAAAAAATGGGCAGCGAAGGTGAGATAATAAATAGAGAGCTGTCAAAGATGTCTGACGAGGATTTGCTGGCGTGCTCCAAAGAGGAGCTGGTGAGCCGGCTGCGTAAAGAGGAGTCGGAGAAAATCTCAGCTCTCATCCAGCGAGGACGGCTGATAAAAGAGGTAAATAAACAGCTGCAGGGACACCTCCTTGAAATCAGGGAACTGAAAGTCATCAACCAGCGCCTGCAGGAGGAAAACGGGGAGCTGCGGGACCTGTGCTGCTTCCTGGACGACGACCGGCTCAAAGTGAAGAAGCTGGCCAGGGAATGGCAGCTGTTTGGGCATCATGCAGCTAAAGTGATGCGGGAGGACCTGGGCGGTTACTTGAAAAAGCTCGCCGACCTGGAGCGCATGCAGGACGGGCTGGTGAAGGAGAATTTAGACCTGAAGGAGCTGTGCCTGGTCCTGGAGGAGGAGTGTGTCAGCAGGAGTGACTCCAGCCCCGGAGGGTCCACTGAGCTCAACCTGCCCTGCATGGTGGCCCGGGACCTGGGGGACGGAAGCTCCAGCACAGGCAGCGTGGGAAGCCCAGACCAGCTCCACCTGGTGTGCTCACCTGATGACTGATGGCAGGTTTATGTCAGCAGTCAGGGCTTCTCCGATTCAAATAAGGAATCTGTAGACTAGGTGTGATGTGTTTGACAGAACTGAGACACAGAAGCTTTGTCAGACAAATCAATTTGGTGCAAAGCATTAGGGCTTTCTGAATGCTGCAACTATGTGTGTCACTAGGTTTTGACTTGACAAAGAATCCGCCACTATAGACATTTTCAGGACTTTACAAAGACATTTAATAGATGTTTGCTAGATGAAAATGTATCTAAATTTTACAGTGTTTTTTCTAATGACTGCTCTGTTTTGGAGAATTCTCTTTTTTCAGTGGTCTGTTGTTGAAAAAAAAGAAAAAAGAAATGGGACCAAAATGGTGGGTCACATATATAAATTTATCTCATGCACTGGACTAGCCTACACTGGTAGAAGCCTTTTTTCTATTGCACTGGACAGTGCTACCATGGATCTTTAAATCATAGATCTAAAGATTCATTTCAATCCAGTTTTGAGCCATATTTAGTCCACTGAATTCCAATAGCACTGAAGTAGATGAGTTGTGATAAAAGAAAAATGAAACTATTTGATATTTGCTTTTGCTAGATGCCCAATAATGTGTAATATTTTATGCACTCTCTTCCTCAGGACAGGATTGGAGTGCCATATGTGCATGATGATTGTCACAATTTGTACAGGCCTGTTAACTAGTCTGATGTGAAGGCCCTTCAGGTTTACTGTATAGGTGGGGCTGCTGTGCATAATGTGCAAGAGCCGGGGCAGAGCCAGCACACGTGTTAAGGTTTTGGATCAGACATGATCGATGTCCTTGGACCTCACTCAGAGCTGAACAAGCTAGAACAAGTTCTGTCACTTTTTTTTTTTTTTTTAATCCAACTGGAAACTCTTTGTATCAAACTGGAAGGTCTACAAGTTTTAATGATTTATATTATTTTTAAACCAAGCTGTTTAAATTCACTTCTATTACATTTTTTTATTACTTTGTTGTTGATGTTCAATTAGCATATCACAGAGTTTGTTTAAGTTGGCAACCGTCAGCTTTGTCTTCTGTAACTCATGCTTTGTATTTACCCCGTAACATTAGGGATATTCTTAACTTTGACCCTTCTTTATCTTGATTTATCTGTATTAACTAGCATTACTAACCGATTTCAGTTTAAATCATAGATAATGCACATGGATTAGAAAAGATTTATTTTGTCGTTGGCTGTTTATTGGTGGGCTATGCTCGTAGTGCATTGAAGAGCTTTAAATACAGTGGGTATGACACTTTGTGCTGCTGTTCTGACCTTTCTTTGCGTGTTTGACTTTGCAGAAATGAACATTTACACATTTACATGATGCAGAATGAAGGATTGATTTCTGCATTTGTTTTGACCTTCGTGTCTGAACCAACTGCACTTGATTGATGTTCCCGTCATGTCACACAGACTGACTTTATGGATGTTCATCAGTTTTATTTTTGGATCCCTATTTGCACTGTCTGGAGAGTTGAAGAGAGCAGTAATGCTTTTAGCCACTTAGTGATGCACAGACAGCCTTTGGCAGCAGCATACACACTGATTTTCTTCTCCCTCATGCTCTCGAGCTCTCAATCTGACTCTCATTCCATCTCTAGTTCTCTCTCTAACCCCATTTTACCGCAGCAATCTAATGCCCTCTGAGCCATGTATGTATTAGCAAGAGATTTGCTTCATTTTTGGGAAATGGAGTAACAGTAACACAGTGTTCACAGTTGAGGGGTATAGAGCAGTCATAAGAGTGTGTCAATATATATTGCAGTCATCCAACCCTTTGACTAAGTGACACTAAAAGGGTTGATTATTTTCATTATAAGTTATTTTCTTCATTAGTCGTTTTATGTATAAAATCTTAAAAAAATGGGAAAGAAATACGGCCATTGTAATTTCCCAGGGTCAAAGGTTATGTCTTCAAATTGCTTGTTTTTTCCCCCAACCATCAGTCCAAAACACAAAGATATTCAGTTTACAATTAAACAAAGGCAATTCCTCACATTGAAGAAGCTGCAACCAAAAAATATTTAGCTTTATTTTTTGTCGATTAAATGCCAAAAAAAATAATCAGTCAGTCCTACAGTATTAATGTTTCAGTTTGGGTTATTCTGGTGTCTCGGCGTTCACAAACATTTTTTTACAGTTTAAATGATTTATGCTCAATTGAATTTGATTAATGTGTTGTTTTTAAGATGCATTTCAGTCTAATCATATCCTCCTGTTTGTTTTTAATAACAATAAGAATAATATTACACCGTCACAAATTTCACATTGTTATGAACCTTTGCTCTTTATTGTCTGTGAAGTAGTACAGCTTTGACAAAAGATCAAAGTAAGGCACTGCCCACCAAAACAGTTCATTTGTCAGAGACAATAAAAATGTTAACAGCAATATATTACACTCTTAAAAAATAAATATGTGATGATATAATCTATATTAACTCCTACGGCCCAGCCTTAGTGGTCAATAATTTGCATAGACAATATTAGGATTCTTAAAATATTCATAAAAAATAAAGACAATTTATTTATAAGTACTGTATTTCCCTTGGTGAGGACATTTATAAAGTGTTACATAACATGACAATGTAACAAAGTCATTAAATGAAATATTATACTGAATTAACGGTATAAATATATTATTTGATGGAGTTATCAGTTAGTTTTAGAAAGCTTGTAGAATTCTATAATTCTGCATGCAATGCTTTCATAATCAACCTCAAACATACTCATTCTACTTGATAGGTTTCAAAATGAGGAATATAAAAACTTTATATTATATCAATACTAAAAAGAGTGTAACATTCATATCCTTATAGTGCCACTAATTTGCATATTATCTAAGTAAAGAATCAACTTTCTAAAGAGAAGAAATGAAGCAGATGCACGCAGCTCCTTTTGAAATGGTTATCATCATCTTCATTTCTTTCATGTTTCCCACAGATTCTTTTGATCACACATGATGAAATGAGCATTAGTGTATTTCCAGGATGACATGGCCGTCAATCACAGAGTGAGGATGGTTGGGGAGTGCAGGGAGTGATCCGATTGGTCTCCACTGCTGCTGCTACGGCGATGAGCTATCCCACAGGGCTCTGGGGCTTGAGACTGGTTGATGTTTCCCTGATGTGTTGTAGCATGGGATGTGATGGAGGCGCTGGTGTCTAAAGAAGCAGAGGGGTAGGTGAAAACCATACCAGCCGTGAAGGATGTGAGAACCGGGGTGTGGAGAGACTCTGATTCAGTGGCAACAGCAGATCCAGTCGATTTCACAGGGTTGGTGGTGATGGTTATCTTTGGTTTAGGCTTCTCCATCTTTCTTGGTAGTTTGGTTGAGGGTCCAGGTCTGCTGAAATCCTGTGGCTCAAGTTTAATGCCTCCCAAAGAGGAATTTGATGGATTTGTGTCTGAATCCGAATCTGATTCCTCTATTTTACAAATGGGACGGTGAGCCTCCAGGACCAGCTCAAGCTTTTCTTTCTCCTTTTCTAATTTAGCTATTTCCTTCTGTAAATTGGACTTTTCATCCTCCAGTTGGTCAGTCTCCTACACCAGGGGAAAGCAGAGAAAGACAGACATATGTTAATTCATATATATTGTAAGTATTAATGTTATGACAAATGTACAATGTTCACTCACATTTTGCAGTGTGTCTGTCAGCTCCCGGCGGCGATTGCGACATTTTGCTGCTGCCAGTTTATTCCGCTCCCTTCTTACTCTACGTCTCTCTATCTCCTCCTGGGATAACTTTGATGAGAGAGAGAAGAATAAAGTTTAAAATACATAAAATAGGTTAACCTGACAGGTTAAAACTCTAAACCCCATTTAATGTCTTAAATTAGATTGTGAAACTTTCTTGCTTTGGTCAACAAACTCAAACTATCAAATGTATGGGGTGACGTGTTGGGAGGCCACCATAGACTACATGACAAATGAGAAATACTACCACCATGTGTGTGCACTGAGTCATCACAGTAATGGCGGTTGAATGATTTTGAAATGTCTGCTTTAGTACCTTTGTAACACCCTAACTCTGACTTCATCCAGCACCCTACTGAATAATTGCTGTTGATCCAATATTTCCCGCCCTTTCAGGGTGATGAGTCACGCTCAGACCCCAGCAGTGACTCAGGTGTGAGTCACAGAACATGACTTGCCCTGTGAGTCACATGACAGTCTACTTCCTGTACCATGAAATTACAACTTCAAGAACAAAACTGCAACGAGGATGTGTGCAAAGGTGCGCCAATGGCAAAACCAAAAAAACCAATGTAGTGGTGAAGGTTAAAGTTCCGTTGAACTGGGTCACTTTAACATCTATGATATCTTGTTTTGACACATAACATTGCTGTGCTAACAAAAAGCAGATCTTTGCATCATTTCACTGAGTCAACATCGACTCATAGTAAACACCATTAAAGAACATTAACAGTGTGTTTGTCTCTGAAGAGCAAATTTTCCTTTTTTTAAACTTATTTAAATAATGTATTAAATTAAATCTCTTTATCTTACCCTATGTCTAAATGGATTCATCTGACATGTACTGTAAGTCTTTAGAAAATGACACAGAGAGTATTTACAGGATATTACACACTAGTTACACAGAAATGATTGAGTTACTGTCCACATCTCACTATCTGCATCCCCTCTAGGGAAAATATGACTCCCAAGAGAGCTTTTTTATCTTCTCTCAGGTTGACAAATCTCACTTTTCAAACAGCAATCCACAATCCACAATTACCAGTGTCTATATCACTATACCAGTTCATATATGTTCATCAAGTTTCAGACTCTGTGATTTAAGGACAACTTTCTTACATGTTCATCATTCCTGCGCCTTGTTGAAGCAGTAGTGTTTGCAGCTGCTCTTATGACCCCTGGTCTGAGAAAATGGGAAGGTGGTGGACCCAGAGGCCGGGCCCCTGAGAAGGTTGGGTAGGGAGGTACTGGAGATTGTGAAGGGCCCGATGGATGCATGAGGGAGGGCTGGACCAACCACTGCAGGTCCTGGTTGGTTGTGATGGCATTGAGGCTTGGTACAAACTGACTGCTGCCAGCCATTGTAAACTTCTGGAAGAATAGATTAAAAAGAAAAATGTGGAAAAAGTTAGTTGAAGTAGGCTACTGTAATGGGATCAATAACAAACGCATGGTTTCTGAGGTCTAGTTCAAATTCATTAAAATAAAACTGAACATAACTAATGATGAAGATTATCATGTTTGTTAATATATGTTGAGTTTGACTTATTACATACAGTATAAGGCCTATAACTACACAAAAATGACACATGATGTGACATTAACAGCATTACAGGTGTAGTACTTTAATGAAGCTTGAAATTCACAACTTTTTAAAACTTTTACAGTTTAGTTTACATTCTTTTTTTTTTACCGATTTTACCTCAAACTGCCTGGGATAACCTGTAGCTTAGTTTAATGAGAGTACCAACCTGCTCCTGCTCTGTGGTTGAAGTGCTGGTGCTTCCCTGGGGGTTTGACCCAGAGACGCTGCCTGTGTACGCCGGATTGCCTCTCCCTTGACTCCCAAAGTTTCGATACATCCTTTCTGTTTAAATGAAAAGAAGACTTAATCCAGCGGAGGCTTCAGTAAAAAGTCTTCAGGTCCCACGAAAGTACTTTCAGATGAATCTCGTGTGTCAATTCAAACTCTGGGTAAACCCACTTTATTGCGGTAAATCGGTCAAATCGGTCGAGTCCAAATGGGTATGTCTTCAAGGGGGAACAAGAAACAAAATATTGCCTCGCTTTTTTTCAAGTTGCCTTAAATCTTCCAAAAACGACTTTCAGTACATCCTCTCGTCCTTAGTCATACATGTAAAAGCCAAAGTCTGGGAATGATTGTGAGGTTGTAAATTTGTAAAGCGGCACTATAGGATCACCACGCCCCTCTGTATTTACGGGTTGTCTGGAACCTCGCACGGATCAACCAGGCATAGGACGTCATTGACCATATATGGTGAGAGTTTCCTCCTCGGAGTAGCACACGGGATTCCTCACACAGAAACTACTACTACAATTTCCTACTTCAGTGGAAGTACAGTCACTTGCATAATATACTTGGGCAAAGTAAAAAGTAAAAAAAGTATGGTTACATAAATTGTACTTTACTGTAAATATACCTTTATTTTATTTTACCTTTTTGTCTATACAGATAAGAACACTATTTGATGTGATCATTACAATTCCAACAAGCAAAATTAATAGAATAACACTTGACTCGTTTTAACAAGTTTATCACTATTTAACTTAATGAAATTACAAAATAAAAGCAGATTTATTTTATTCTCGTTGGCCATTGGTGTTTTTTTTATTTAGGCTATAGCTATTTTTTCACATACTTGTGTAGGCTTACAAAACAGTCCTGTTTATTCTACCTTTATTTGTTCAGCTTTGTTGTCCTGTTCTTAGCTGCATGTCCATTTCTGTCTATTTCTGTTTAAGTCATTGTCATGTCATTGAGAGCAATGTAAAACACCACAGTTACATTCCTCATACTTGTCCAATAAAGGATATTCTGATTAGTTTTCTCTTTATCACCACAAATAAGCACACTGTTTTTTCCATTTCCAATGCTTATGGGGAGTTTGTTTATGATTTTATACTGTTTGGTTGTTTGCTGTTTGTTTGTGATTTAAGTAGGCCTATACTATTTAAATAATAAGTAGTAAGTAAATTCTCATGTCAAATTACTGAATTTAAATTTAAATGTAAAACATCAGGGTTTTAATGAATATCATTAACTTAATATTAGGCTAATTAATTTTATCAATTTCAAGTTAAGTTAACTTAGAACCACAAAAATCTTGAAATTATGAAAACATTTGTATTCATTAATTAATTAATGAATTAAAAGTAAAACTTACTAATATGTTAACATGAAATTGTGGACTTACAAATATACTTCCAAAAGTATAAATACTTTTACATAACAAAAGTAAACCATTTCCACCTATTCTTTCTTTCCCCATAGCTGTCAGGACTGAGAGTTACTCTTATGACGAGAAAAACAGACATGAATTTCAAGGTTGCATATGAGCTACAGGATCACTTATGAAATAGATTTTAAAGTGTGGGTAAAGCTGGTGCATGTGCCTAATTCTGTTGAGATTTTTGGCAGTCACTCTCACTTTACAAACCACATCAATGTGCATGCATGCCTGTGGAGATGAGTCAGTGCATCGCCACAAAGCTGCTCAATTATACCACCATCCGTTTCAACGACTGTTTTTTACTCGCAAGCACAATATAGCACCTAGTAAAGATTCAAAAACTGCATGCTGTAGATTTGGGAAGCTTAGTCTGTCACAACAGCTGCTGACCTTGCAGTCCCTAAGGACAGAGTTCCCGGCAAGGGATGATTTCTCCTAGCTGCTGATGCACCAGTGTCTCACATTACTGCTAATTCTTCTCATAGGAATAAGGATTGTCAATTGTTTAAATTTAATTGCAAAGACAGTTTGTCCTTTTTTGGGGAGGAAAAAGAAAAAGAAAAATTTGCAGATTAATGATCTTCATCTACATAGAAATTTTTTTATGTGGTTGATGGTTACATATCAAGGGAAAATGGGGTAAAGGTGAGTGTCAGATGACTAAAGCTTCAGGAATGCAATGATGCCACACTTGAAATGTCTCTAATTGTGACATGTCCCGACATGTTGGCCACCTTCCCCTGATTACACCGTCATTCATCCACCAGCTGTTTCTTTCATGTCTTATTTGATAAGGAAATGTCTGCTCATCAGAGACCATTTTGGTGAATACATTTTTCTTTTTCTTTTTTTAAGTTTAACTTTAAGTTTTAAAGTTTATGTATATTTTCAAGTTAGGGTGTGAGTAAGTTGTTATTTTTTGTTTAACTCCACATTTTTTTCCTACAAAAGTTAACAATTTTCTAGAGGGGATAAAGGAAGTTTAGATTCCATTACCAGTTACTCACCATAAAAAAACTCCCCACAACCCACTTACGCAGTCATCCCACTTAATGTGCTTCACATCATAACAGCATCCTCATGCCACACACACACACTTAAATGTATTTGTTTTAGTGGGTGTTAAAATTCACAGATTGTCAATTCATATTTAAGATTATCTTAATGTGATTGTACTGTACTTTTGCACATGCCTGTACAAAGACAGTTCTGATTGTGTAGCTCATGGTTGATGTAATGGTAATGTTCATATACTGTATGTATGTCAAGTCTACTAGTAATACTATCAATTAATAATCAATTTAATTAAATTGGAATAATACGGTGAATAATATTAAATTACTATAATCCAAATACTGTAAATGGTGTGGGAAATATTATATAATATATAAATTTGTGTCAGCTTGGCATTAAAATCTTTAAAGTAGATGCATTAGCAGTAAAATGTACTCATAGAAGTAAAAGTCATTCTGAAGAACTGTCCATTACAGTAGAGGTGGTAAAAGTGCAAATCCTTAAAAGTATAATACATCAATATAGTAAGTAAAACTATTGAAGTATTAGCAACCAAATGTTAAGTAAAAGTGAAAGTAGCACTATCCAGATGGAGCTCATTGTATAACTGCATTATATAGACTACTGTTTAATAGTTTTAAGTTTTATATACTCATCATGTTTTTTTAAAAATATATTTTATATATATATACACCATTGACTTTCATGCAGTAAAACCAGGGCAGCTTTCAATTCCGGCCGGGGTGTGGTTAGGGGCGTGATAGGGCTTGGATAGGGTGGAGTTTGAATCCCGCTCAGGGCGTGGCTAACAGTGTGTCCTTCAGCAGGACCCTTAGGGGTTGAATCCCAAAATGGAGCTGTATAACATTAACACACATGACTCTTTTATTAAGAGGAAGACGACAATCGCACAAGTTAACATGAAGTGTGGCATATACCAAGGTGATGCTCTGTCCCTGAGTGACTATGAGTGTGACATTGACTTACTGATCCACATCACAAGGCTCTACAGCAATTACATCGGATTAGATAAATGTGGTCGGATGGTATCAAAGAGAGGTAAGATGGTTACAAATGTAGGGGTGGAACTACCAGGAAGCAACATAGCTGATGTTCAGGACAGCTACAAATACCTTGGAATACCACAGGCAAATGGAATCCATGAGGAGGCTGCAAGGCAGTCGGCCACAGCCAAGTACCTAAACAGAGTAAGGCAGATCCTGAACTGAAGAGCCAGCTGAATGGTAAGAACAAGGTCCGAGCCATCAACATATTTGCACTGCCAGTCATTAGATACCCAGCTGGTATAATAACCTGGACAAAGGATAAGATAGAAGCCACTGATATCAAGATAAGAAAGCTCCTCACAATGCATAGAGGGTTTCACCCCAAGTCCAGCACCCTAAGTCTATACCAAGCAAGGGAAGGATGGTGGTCGAGGACTAGGAGGAGCGTCAGAGCCACTATCCAGGACGAAACAACAAAGAACCAGGAGTAGCCTACATCAGGAAGATGGACCCAAGTGATAACCTGCTAAGTGAATATCTCAGGCAGCAGAAACCCGGTGATGAGGAGGCAGGGGGGAGGAGGAACCATCATGGAAAGACAAGCCCCTGCAGGGCATGTACCAACGACAGTTAGAAGAAGTGGCTGATATTGAGAAATCATACCAGTGGCTGGAAAAGACTGGTCTGAAAGATAGCACATAGGCACTAATCATGGCAGCACAAGAACAAGCTCTGAGCACAAGATCAATAGAGCCCGGGGTCTACCATACCAGACAGGACCTAAGGTGCAGGCTGTGTAACGATGCCCGAGACAGTCCAACACATAACAACGGGGTGTAAAATGCAGGCAGGTACGGCACACCTGAAACGCCATAACCAAGTGGCTGGCATAGTGTAGAGGAACATCTGTGCAGATTATGGGCTGGAAGTCCCAAGGTTAAAATGGGAGGCACCTCCAAAGGTGGCAGAGAATGACAGTCCTAAGATCCTGTGGGACTTCCAGACTGATAAATGGGTGATGGATATCGTGGTGGTCGACAAACAGCAGAAGAAGGTAGTATGATAGATGTAGCAATCCCAAGCGACAGCAACATCAAGAAGAAGAAACACGAGAAGCTTGAAAAATACCAAGGGCTTAGAGAGGAGCTAGAATATGTGGTAAGTGAAGGCAATAGTGGTACCAGTGGTTATCGGAGCACTTGGGGCTATAACCCCCAAAGTGGGAAAGTGGCTCCAGCAAATTCCAGGAACAACATTTGAGATCTCTGTCCAGAAGAGCGCAGTCCTAGGAACAGCTAAGATACTGCACAGAATCCTCAGTCTCCCAGGCCTCTGGTAGAGGACCAAAGCTTGAAGGAAGAGGACCGCCCAGGATGGGGCGAGTGGGGAATTTGATATATTTGTACAATATTTTAGGTAAATATTGTACATATGTGTAGGCTACACATAAAGTTGGCCTACAATATTTACCTAAAATATAGTGGAGTGAAAAGAAAAAAACACAACTAAGTAGAGTAGCCTACTTTAAATGTAGGCTACTTGATGTTTTACTTTTTTAAATCTATCTGGACTTCATCCATTAATCTGTAATGATAAAAATGGCGTAGGTGGTCTTTTTATGAAAAAATAGGTGGCTCCTTAAAGTTGAAATGTAACTTTACCTGCTATCCCAAACAGACAGTTAAACATCGATATTAGGAAACAGTAAGGAAAGTAAGATTTACACACTTCGCTCTGTGCATTGGTAGCCTGTGTACTTTCATGGTTTGTGTACTAACATCGTTTTCTGCCACGCAGGCACACTGAAGTCAACCAACCGCAGTGGATCATGGGTGGGATCCGCCGAGCCAGTCTGGTAGCCACGTAGCTAGCTGTGCAGGTAAGTGCTCTTCTGCCCGTTATTTAGCTACTTCATGATCAGAACATTATCCATCAGACAAACTGCGTGGACATTTGAAATGCCACTGTTGAATACGTGTTTATCACCTGTGCGGCTGCACCGAGTTTTTAAAATATGATGTTATTAACTTAGCTCGTCTAGCTAGGTAGCTAGCATTAACTGGTAACGTTAGCAGCAGTGGTACACGTTTTATAATACGTTTATACGTAGGTTAGATAGCATAAATAGTGTTGCAAGCTAGCGTCTTACTGATGTCATGTAACGTTACCTAATTTAAAGCTATCAGTGTAAGCTGTGGTATAACACCACAGTGTTTTAATCAGCTAGCTCTCTGACCAAATATAAATCAATGTAGCGTTAGCTAACTAACCAATGTTAAGCGTTCAATAAAATAAAATGTAACGTTAGCTAACGTGTCAATGTTTTTTTTAAGCTAACGTCAGTGAACGTCATAATGGACTTGCCACATCAGGGGTACCGAGCAAGTAAGTGGAAAATGAATCACCGTGTTTTACCATAACTTATCCTTTCTGTAAAACCTTGCAAAATATCCGCCCATAGTTTTTCTACTTCCTATTTTCTTACTAGAGCTAGACACAGAGCTCAACAAACTGCTGTCAAGACTGGTGATCTAACTAACGTTACACTCAAGTATCCCAGTTTATTAGGTACACCTAAGTGAAACTAATGCAGTCTTATATACCAGTACTTGAATAAATTACCTGCATTCGGGTTATAATGTTTACCCTAGTTGATATAAATGGGGTGGACAAAATATTAGAGACACCAGTCAGTACAATCAGAATCAGCTTTAATGGCCTAGTAAGTGTGAACCGTGAATATACAAGGATGTGACTGCAGCTTTTTGTTTCTCTCAAAGTACCTACACAGAAATAGACATATGGCTAAAAACAAGGTTAACATAAATATTTGACTACAATGTACAGATATAAGTTTGTACATATGTAAACAAACCGCACGATTAAGATTTTACTGTGAACAATAAGACAATACAATTTAACAGCACCACAAACTACAGCCTCCAAACATGTTGCAGTTCACTATGGACACAATTATACATTTATGAACCGGAGTATACAAAAGAATAACTTTTGCAGAGGGAGACTTCAGTGGAAAGGAAAGGGCTGTCCTACGGCAAGGTAAAGTGGTGAAAATATTCTAAATATAGCGTACACCTTAACTGATTTGTTTTTTTTTTAGGCGGTTAAAATACGCTTTTGCACCTGGCTTCGTCCACATTAGTTAATTGCTTTGCTTCGGTATCGGTACTCTGGTCTGTTTCTCCAAACTGGGGACATGCCGACTACCATGTGATGTAGGTAGTACACTGACTATGGATAAGTACCTCATACAACCCAACTTCAAAAGATCAGAACTATCCATTTAACAATGTCCTCATGTTATCTTGTTCATCAGAGTATTGTTTCTCTCTTACTTGGGGAAATACTTTATATGGTTGGAATGTCTTAAGTGATTAAACAATAGGGTGGATTTCAGTGTATGTTTATATTTGATAATGTGGCTAATAAGCTTGTTATTCCATGAAATATCAACAATGTCACTTTAATATAAATTCAAATGCCCTCCATTTACTCCGTTGTGTCCATCTTTTCCACAGCTAAACCGAGAGCTCGTGCAGCTCCCCCCACAGCAGATTCTGTCCTGTTTGATGACACCAGCTCTGCAGCACCAGCAATGAACAGTCAAGGATACTATACTCCTGGGTACAATATGGCAGGACCCTCAAATAACATGCAAGGAGGTGCTGGACCTGACCTGTTTGCTGACCCAATGGCCAACGCTGCAATGATGTATGGCTCCTCATTAGCCAACCAAGGAAAAGATATGGTGAACAAAGAGGTAAGGAAATGCCATGATATGTATGGGGTTCCTTAAGATATGATCTGCTACTGTATGCGGGGATGGTAACGTATAAAAAAGGTCAAGGCCTAGATTGGGCAATTGGCACAACTTTAAAGCAACACTAGAGAACTTTTCCTGCTTCTGTCCCCCTACAGGTTTAAAGCAGAATTGTCCATTACACTTTAAACCTCTCACAAAAATGTGTCTTGTGTGATTCAATCACAAGTTAACAGACCCATACACACTTTTACCAGGTTTTGAAGTTTTTCAATTTTCTTTACAGCTGTAATATACAACAATTTTCTTTACAGCTGTGAAAAATCAAACGTTTTCCTTCATGCAAGTTTTTTATGCCATTTAATATAATTTTTGTCCCAGAAATTGACTTTTAAGAAGTTCATTATTTGAAGTTTTTCAAGCTAGAGAAACACACGGATGTGTTCTTTCATTGACATGGTCACTCTCCAGAAGCAGTCTAATACATTTCTGCTTTTCAGCTACTCTCCAATGCACTTTGCCTAATATTAGTCACACCAAGAGCTTTTCACAATTTAATTAACTTTAATGTCTAAGATGTGGCATTGTTAGTGGACAGGTTTTTAATCAAGCAGACCATTTTCTGGTACGCTTTCTAATATATAATAATATTTGATAAATTTCCACACCCAGAAATGTATAGCCTGTGGTTAGCACATAATTAAACCTGATGTTGTTCTACTGGTTTGGTAACTTTGATACACAGGTGGATGTTCAGGTGCGAAGTGATGCACATTCTTGAGGGCAGCCACAGTCTTCTTTAAAGGTCCCATATTGTAAAAAGTGAGATTTCCATATCTTTAAAAAAAAATAATAAAGCAGGTTGCGGTGCTATATAAATACTGTAAAAGTATCAAAACGCTCAATCCAGAAAGATATGCACACAGACTTCCGTACAGTTGTGATGTCACAACTACGCTTAAACGGAGCGTTTTAGACAGGGTGAATACAGGTATGTTCAGACAGACAGTATGAGGAAAATAATGTGTTTTTTTTTTTTTACATTAAAGCATATTAACATTTGAAACCCAAAACACAAGTATGAAACTGAATACTGAAATATGTCCCCTTTTAAAATGACTATGAATCAACTGTATTTATTAACTTTGACACTCTTCATCTGTCAATTTAATGTTTGCCCTTCCTTTGCCTTTCAGATCAGCAGATTCATGTCTGTGAACAAGCTGAAATACTTCTTTGCCGTCGACACAAGATATGTATTGAAGAAACTTATGATCCTCATGTTCCCTTACACACATCAGGTAATCAGTGCCATTCATCCAATCAGACTTTGTCCTACATCCACGTACAGGACTACACAAAACATTTTAATAGCGTGCATAACCTGCTTGATAGTTTTCCCTGGTGTCATATTTTCACCAACTTATCCCATTTTAACCATGCAAACAAGATAATCAGCCACTTAATCACACCTTCAACTTTATTTATGAACATCTGAATGCTGTGATTGCCAGTGCTGTTATAAAAACACACTGTATACACCAAGTACACAACTTATTGAGATTGTAAATTATATCAGCACTCCAAACATTCTGTGCCCTGATGATGTACGAACTGTACAGAGTGCAAACTCACCTTACAAGACCAGGGACACAAAACAGCCGTCTAAAGAGGCACCTATCCTAATGTACTTTTCCAACACTGTTATTTTGTGTTAAGTGTAAAACTTTACTCAGTATTTACTCCATTCTTAATTAAAATCTACTACCTCTGATACTCCTAATTTATCATTGAGCTTTAATCTTATCACATGTCAATTAACTTTTTTTAATATAGTTAGTCTAAACCAATTTTTTGATCATGTAAGCTAAGTAGTAGACCTTTCAGGTGGAAAAAAAAGGCATAATTTGCATATAACACTATTAGACTGCAGGGTGATTCATACTGTACTTGTGTGTTCTTGGTAGGATTGGGAAGTACGTTACCATAGGGACACTCCACTGACTCCAAGACAGGATGTGAATGCACCGGATCTTTACATACCGAGTAAGTTTTCTATAAATACAGTATTATCAATAGCAGAGCATTGTGTGATGCCTGTATAATGTATTAAGTGTACGTTTTCTCTTTTAAGCAATGGCTTTCATTACCTACATTTTACTTGCTGGAATGGCCCTCGGCATTCAAAAAAACGGTGAGCTATTATTCCTTATCTAAATTTACTTTATGACTCACATTAAATATTTTTTGAATCCATTAAGTTAATAAGGAGTGT